>NC_041383.1:532269309-532276397 GCF_002162155.2 Triticum dicoccoides | reverse complement strand
CCCGCGCCGCCTGCCTCACGCCCCTCCGCTCGGCCGCGCCTCCCGCACCGCCGCTCCCCGCCTCGCCGGCGCGCCGCTCCGCCCCAAGTCGCCGTCGCCTCCGCCGAGAAGAGCTCCGCCGCCCCGGTCCGGCTGCCCGTCGCCGGTCGCCGCGCCGCCCCGTCGCCTCCCTGTTGCCCCTCCGCCTCGACCAGGACCGGATCCGGCGAGATCCGGCCGGAGGAGCCTCGGATCCGCCTCCCCGGCCCCGTCCCCGACAGCCCCGGCGACCTCTCTCCGGCGAACCTCGAAATCCGCGCCACTGTTGACTTCTCTCGGAGGTGAAAATTCGTCTAAGTCCCCGAAGTTTCGACATAATCATGCCATGTTTGACCCGCTATATCTCTGCATCCGTAGCTCCGTTTCGTGCGTGTAATATGTCAAATTGTTCGCCTCGACGAGTACATCATTTTATTCCATTGTGTCATTTTCATTTGAGTTCATATTGATGCCAGAAATGCTGTTGGAAGAGTGCTATGTGATGTTAATCTGCTGAAACTGTTATAACTTGCTCATTTGTCATTTTTGCCATGATTGATGTGTGCATCCTATGAGGTTGATGTCTACATGTGTTTTGATCTATGCCATGCCATCTTTCCAGAGGTGCTATCCATGTATTTTTGTGATTTGTGTGCTGAGTGCATCGAGCTTGCTAAGTATGGTACTTGCTGTTGCTGATTTTAGTCCCTGTTCTGCTGTTATTTTTATGCCATGTAAACTTGATGCTACAGAGAGATTCATGCTTATTTTGAGATACTTCAGTAAGGATCTTTTGAACAGGTGGTTATTGTCTATCCATTCATGCCATTTGTTGCAATTATGGAGTAGCCTAGCATGTCATTTGAGTGCTCTACTTTTGCTTCAAAATGTTTCCTGGCAGATTGTTTACTTGTTATTCAATTTGGCCAAGCTTGCTATAGTTGATCCTTGCATGCTATGGACTTGTTCTTGCCTTAGTTTGTTTCACAAACATGTCTTCTTGATGATGCTATGCTTATCTTGTCATGCAATGACTTGTGGTGAGTGAATCAAGCTTGTTAAGTAGGGTTCATGATGTTGCTGTTTTGCTAGGCTGAATCTGTTATTTCGTGATGCTATATAAACATGTTGCTACTAGTCATTCTATGCATAATCTGGAGATGTTCACTAAGAGTGTTCTGCTCTACATGTCATGCTTTATCCCTCCATGTCCCTGCTTGCATTTATAGCTTGCTGTAGCTTGTTCATATCTTGCTCCAAAGTTGCTAAATAATGTTGCTGTCAGCCTGTTAACATTAAGTTCACTTGTTCACATGTGTTTTGCTAGTGTTCCATGCACCCTATGAACTTGCTCTTGCCATGCTTAGCTTCATAAACATGCCTTCTTACTGTTGGTTGCCTTTCCATTCCATGTATTGCTCTGTGGTGAGTGGTTCAAGCTCACCAACATGCCTACTTATTGTTGTTCCTGTCATGTATGAATCTGTCATATAACTTGCTATGTTTACATGGGTGCCATCATATTTTCTGATCCTTTTTGGCTCATGGTCAGTAAGGGACTTTTGTTCTATGCAATTAGTAGATTCATGCCATGCCTTTGTTTGCCATGATAAGTTCTTGTAACATGTTGTTTGATAGCTCTGAACATTGCAACCTGATGTTATTTCCTGATATGTCTGAAACTGTTATTATTTGCAATCTTACCATGTCTTTTTGAGCATGATCTATTGTTTTCTGGAGATAGCTCAGTGTTCATGTTTTGTTATGCTTTACCTGTACTTCATGACCATGCCTTTTGTTATTACGTTGAGGTGTTGTAGCATGTTGTTTTGATGCTTGCAATATGCCTACTTGTTGTTTTTGACAGATTGTTGCTATAACTTGTATAGTGTGTGTGTGTTGAACCGTTGCTCCGTTTTGAGTGTGCTCTATATGATACTTGCTTGATTTTGCATGTAGCTTCGTATTATCATGTTGCATCCTTGTTTTGAGGTGTTTGCTTGATGTTTGGGTGCATTTTGCATCAATGCCATGTTTAACTTGTGTTGCTCATATCTTCTAGGCCGTAGCCCCAAATCTAATGAACTTTATATGTAACTTGACTAGAATCTCGTGTAGATCATCTTGGTGCATCTTAACTTGTTGTTTAACAAATTGAACATAATGTTTATTCAGATCTGAACCAATTTCGAAATATGCATATGAGGACTTACCGGAATTGTTATATGTTGTTTCCGGCCTCATTTAAACTTGCCTTGATGTGTTGTTCTTGTTTGCATCATCTCTTGCCATGAGTAGCTTCATGTAGCTTTGTCATGCATCATCCTTGTTGTGCATCATGCCTTGTTCATGTGTGGTGTGTTTACTATGTTGTGTGCTTCTTTTCGATAGTTCCTGTTTCGTTGCGATCGTGAGGATTCGTTCGTCTACGTGTGGTTCGTCTTCGTGGCTTCGTCTTCTTCATGGACTCGTTCTTCTTCCTTGCGGGATTTCAGGCAAGATGACCGTCACCTTGGATCTCACTACTATCATTGCTATGCTAGTTGCTTCGTTCTATCGCTATGATGCGTTACCTATCTTTTGCTCTTCAAGCCATCCCATATTGCCATGAACCTCTAACCTTTGACACCTTTCCTATGCAAACCATTGTTTGGCCATGTTACTGCTTTGCTCAGCCCCTCTTATAGCATTGCTAGTTGCAGGTGAAGTTGAAGATTTCTCCATGGTGGACAGGGTTTATGTTGGGATATCACAATATCTCTTATATTATTAATGCATCTATATACTTGGTAAAGGGTGGAAGGCTCGGCCTTATGCCTGGTGTCTTGTTCCACTCTTGCCGCCCTAGTTTCCGTCATACCGGTGTTATGTTCCCGGATTTTGCGTTCCTTACGCGGTCGGGTGATTTATGGGACCCCCTTGACAGTTCGCTTTGAATAAAACTCCTCCATCAAGGCCCAACCTTGGTTTTACCATTTGCCTCACCTAGCCCTTTTTCCCTTGGGTTTCTGGAGCCCGAGGGTCATCTTTATTTTACCCCCCCCCCCGGGCCAGTGCTCGTTGTGAGTGTTGGTCCAACCTATCAGCCGCCGGTGGCCACCAGGGGCAACTCTGGGTTGGCCTACCGGAAGTTTGGACAATCCGGTGTGCCCTGAGAACGAGATATGTGCAGCTCCTATCGGGATTTGTCGGCACATCCGGGCGGCTTTGCTGGTCTTGTTTTACCATTGTCGAAATGTCTTGTAAACCGGGATTCCGAGTCTGATCGGGTCTTCCTGGGAGAAGGTCTATTCCTTCGTTGATCGCGAGAGCTTGTCATGGGCTAAGTTGGGACACCCCTGCAGGGTATAATCTTTCGAAAGCCGTGCCTGCGGTTATAGGCAGATGGGAATTTGTTAATGTCCGGTTGTAAACAACTTGACACCTGATCCGAATTAAAACGCATCAACCGCGTGTGTAGCCGTGATGGTCTCTTCTCGGCGGAGTCCGGGAAGTGAACACGGTTTCTGGGTTATGTTTGACATAAGTAGGAGTTCAGGATCACCTCTTGATCATTGCTAGTTGACGACCGTTCCTCTTGTTCTCTTCTCGCTCTCATTTGCGTATGTTAGCCACCATATCATGCTTAGTCGCTGCTGCAACCTCACCACTTTACCACCTTCCTTTCCTTTTAAGCTTTGCTAGTCTTGATACCCATGGTAATGGAATTGCTGAGTCCTCGTGGCTCACAGATTACTACAACAACAGTTGCAGGTACAGGTTTACCTGATGATCATGACGCGAGAGCGATGCTTGATTGCGTTGAGATCTTCTTCTGCTTCTTCGATCAGGGGATAGGTTCCAGGTCGGCAGCCTGGGCTAGCAGGGTGGATATTGTTTGAGTTTCTGTTTATGTTTCATCCGTAATCGGATGTTGTTCTTGTATGTTGTATTGTTGTATTGTTGTATTCTTGTGACATTGTATGTATTGGATGTATCCCTACTATTATGTAATGTTGATGTAATGATATCCACCTTGCAAAAGCGTCTTCAAGATGCGCTTCTATCCTTGGTGGGACCTTCGAGTTCCTTTAGGATAGGGTCGCATCTTGGGCGTGACAAGTTGGTATCAGAGCCTCGACCGACCCTAGGAGCCCCCTTGATTGATCGTGTAGTTTGGCCGTTGTTGAGTCTAGAATAAAACTGTTTTCAAAGTCTAGTTATATCGGAGAGTAGGAATTCTTTTTACTCCTCAGCCCCTTCGTCGCTCTGGTGAGGAATCTTGATGTAGGTGTTTTGAACTACTCCTCTTCACTTTCAAACTTTCTTTAGGATCACGCAGTTGGTTTTCCGATCGTTGGTTCTCAGCTCTTTTATCCGGTGCATTTCCCGCCAAGTTGACTCGACCCTCTTCATCGTTGCCAAGTTCAATCCTCAGTTGTCTTCTTTTCCCACCCGCCCACCCTTTTTCTCCTCGAAACCGGAGTCTGTAATCGAGTATCCTTCCTACTTGTGTGAAGTCTTTGCTTTCTTTCCTCAATGATTTCAACCGGTGTTTTCTCTTCAAGTTATTCGTTGATTCCCCTTCCAGTTGTCTGTGTTTTTTCCACCCTCCCACCATCTTCTTCCCGGAGCCTGAGTCTGTTTCAAGCATCTATTTCATTCGTACGGAGGTTCTTCAGTCTTCCCTCAATCATTTCAACCGGTGAATTCTCGTCGCGTTCGTCATTCTTCATCGCTTTCTTTTCCGGTGGATTCAATTCTAATTTTGGTAGTGATTTCATTCTTTTCCTTGGATCAAGTGTTTTCCCTGCTCGTTCGCCTCTCGCCAGTTTATCCTTCCGGAGTGCTCAAGACTTCTCAGGAGATTCGTCTGTGTTCGAATTAATTCGATGTTGTCACCTCAATCAAATATTTCTATTGTTCCGGTGCATTATCTATCCTTCAACAATCATTTTTCAACGGTGTTATCTCTTCAGTGGGCCCTAACCCACAGGTATTTTACCAGGATCTTACCTGACTCTTCTAATTTTCCCAGAGTTATTCTCAAATTCTTTTCAAGTGTGATGTAAGAATGGATTCCATCAGTCAGATGCCTTTCCAAGATCGATTTCAAACTCTTTTCATTGCTGGCTCAACCTCTTTGCTTTTCATTCTCCCGGAGTATCTCAGTAATTTTGGTGGTGTTTTTCCCGTCATCAGTTGAAGATCGAAGAAGAGTTCCTTCTAAACCTTGTCTACCGAAGATTCGTGGTTCTAGTTTCATATTATCCTCTCAAATTATTCCATTTGTCAGATATTCTTTCTTAACCATCCGGAGTATGTCAGGGTTGTTTTTCCATTTCTTTTTACCGGAGGCCATCATTCTAGTTATCGTTCTCTATTTATCCCGGTGCTTCGTTCAAGTGTTCGTTAATCAGCTCATGGTCTCTTTGTTCTTTTGCATCTAAATCCCCTCTAGCTTATTGGTTCTTGTAATTCTTCCCGGTGATTCATTCTCTTTCGTCAGTCATTTTCTAATTCTTACGGTGGTTCATTCAAAATTCCTTTTCCTTGTTTATCATATTAATTCATTCGTACTTTTCAATCCTACCGGTGGTTCATGAAGACTTTCTCAAGTTTGCGATATGTCACTTCTCAATCCTTTTTTAAGAAGAATAAGTGGTATGCAAAAATCCATCGCTTGTCATCAATTTAATTTGATGAAGGATAAGCATACAATAAATCTTATTCTTATTTCATCCAAGTGAGTAATTCCTTCCTTTGGAGTTTGTTCGTGAGGAATAAATTCTAGGTTCAAGTGTTTTCATCTATTCTTTTCCGGAGTTCAAAATTTCCTCGGCCATCTCGTCGGAACCTCCATCTAAATCATCGCAAGGATTTAATCTTATTCTTTATTCCTTCTTCCGATTTCCTCATCCTTTTGTCACCGGAGTTCTTCATGGTGGTTCTTCATGATTTAATTCATTCTTCAAGAGTTCATCAAGTGTCATCCCATCTTGTGAAGTTCATGTTCTTTTCCTTCCATTTTCAACCGGAGTGCTACCTAAATTCTTTCAGTCTTATTCGTTTCTTTTCTCATTCTAACCACTCCGGTTAGAACGAGTTGTTTCATAGTCTATCTGATTCCGTGAGCTTTCGAGTCTCGTCATTCTCGTCGTTCCTCTCTTCCTCTCGAGTGCCCTCGATTCTTTGATTCTTCTCTTGAGTTCTTGTTTCACCTCATCCTTTTTCCCTTCCGTCTCGGTCCTATGATCTCGGGACGAGATCTCTTGTTAGTGGAGGAGTGTTGTAACGCCCCGAATCCGACGCGCCAGGTGTCTGCAAGTGATTCGCCGTCGTTGCCATGTCATCTGCTTGCGTGTTGCATATTGTCTTGTCATCATGTGCATTTGATTTTGCATTCGTGTTCCTTTCTTGCATCCGAGCCTTTTCCCCGTTGCCCGTTTTGCAATCCGGCACTCCTATGCCCTCCGGCGTTCCCCTTTTGTCTCTCATTGTGGGTGGGTGTTAAACGTTCTCGGAATGGACCGAGGTTTGCCAAGCGGCCTTGGTATAGCACCGGTAGACCGCCTGTCAAGTTTCGTGCCATTTGGAGGTCGTTTGGTACTCCAACGGTTAACCGGGTAACCGCAAATCCCTCTTTGAGTTGCAGCCCAACACACCTTTCAAAGTGGCCCAAAACCCATCCAACTCCCCTCCATGCTCTCGGTCGTTCGATCACGATCGTGTGGGCAAAAGCCGCTCCTCATTTGGACTCTCCTAGCTCCCTCTACCTATAAATTAGCCCCTCCCCCGAAATCCCGCAGTCCAAACCCTAAAAAAATCCTCCCTCCGCGCGCCGGACATGTCCACTCTGCCGCCGGACACGTCCAGCCGTCGCCCACACCCACTCCCGCGCCGCCACATGGCAGCCGCCGCCGCCCCGCGCCGCCGGCCCGCCTGGGCCCGTGGATGGCCCACGCAGGCCCGCGACCCCGCCGTCGTTCGGCCCCGCGCCCGAGGAGCCCGCGCCGCCGCCCGCGCCCGCCGGCGCCGCCATCCTCCGCCGTCCTCCGGTCGCCGCCGCCCGGCACCGGCCCGCGCCGCCT
>NC_041383.1:532218190-532268640 GCF_002162155.2 Triticum dicoccoides | reverse complement strand
CCGGCACGCCGCTCCGCCCCCAGCCGCCGTCGCCTCCGCCGAGAAGAGCTCCGCCGCACCGGTCCGGCCGCCCGTCGCTGGTGGCCGCGCCGCCCCGTCGCCTCCCCATCGCCCCTCCGCCTCGACCCGGACCGGATCCGGCGAGATCCGGCCGGAGGAGCCTCGGATCCGCCTCCCCGGCCCCGTCCCCGACAGCCCCGGCGACCTCTCTCCGGCGAACCTCGAAATCCGCGCCACTGTTGACTTCTCCCGGAGGTGAAAATTCGTCCAAGTCCCCGAAGTTTCGACATAATCATGCCATGTTTGACCCGCTATATCTCTGCATCCGTAGCTCCGTTTCGTGCGTGTAATATGTCAAATTGTTCGTCTCGACGAGTACATCATTTCATTCCATTGCATCATTTTCATCTTGATGCCAGAAATGTTGTTGGAAGAGTGCTATGTGATGTTAATCTGCTGAAACTGTTATAACTTGCTCATTTGTCATTTTTGCCATGATTGATGTGTGCATCCTATGAGGTTGATGTCTACATGTGTTTTGATCTATGCCATGCCATCTTTCCAGAGGTGCTATCCATGTATTTTTGTGATTTGTGTGCTGAGTGCATCGAGCTTGCTAAGTAGGGTACTTGTTGTTGCTGATTTTAGTCCTTGTCCTGCTGTTATTTTTATGCCATGTAAACTTGATGCTACAGAGAGATCCATGCTTATTTTGAGATACTTCAGTAAGGATGTTTTGAACATGTGGTTATTGTCTATCCATTCATGCCATTTTTTGCAATTATGGAGTAGCCTAGCATGTCATTTGAGTGCTCTACTTTTGCTTCAAAATGTTTCCTGGCAGATTGTTTACTTGTTATTCAATTTGGCCAAGCTTGCTATAGTTGATCCTTGCATGCTATGGACTTGTTCTTGCCTTAGTTTGTTTCACAAACATGTCTTCTTGATGATGCTATGCTTATCTTGTCATGCAATGACTTGTGGTGAGTGAATCGAGCTTGTTAAGTAGGGTTCATGATGTTGCTGTTTTGCTAGGCTGAATCTGTTATTTCGTGATGCTATATAAACATGTTGCTACTAGTCATTCTATGCATAATCTGGAGATGTTCACTAAGAGTGTTATGTTCTACATCTCATGCTCTATCCCTCCATGTCCCTGGTTGCATTTATAGCTTGCTGTAGCTTGTTCATATCTTGCTCCAAAGTTGCTAAATAATGTTGCTGTCAGCCTGTTAACATTAAGTTCACTTGTTCCCATGTGTTTTGCTAGTGTTCCATGCACCCTATGAACTTGCTCTTGCCATGCTTAGCTTCATAAACATGCCTTCTTACTGTTGGTTGCCTTTCCATGCCATGTATTGCTCCGTGGTGAGTGGTTCAAGCTCACCAACATGCCTACTTATTGTTGTTCCTGCCATGTATGAATCTATCATATAACTTGCTATGTTTACATGGGTGCCATCATATTTTCTGATCCTTTTTGGCTCATGGTCAGTAAGGGACTTTTGTTCTATGCAATTAGTAGATTCATGCCATGCCTTTGTTTGCCATGATAAGTTCCTGTAACATGTTGTTTGATAGCTCTGAACATTGCAACCTGATGTTATTGCCTGGTATGTCTGAAACTGTTATTATTTGCAATCTTACCATGTCTTTTTGAGCATGATCTAGTGTTTTCTGGAGATAGCTCAGTGTTGATGTTTTGTTATGCTTTACCTGTACTTCATGACCATGCCTTTTGTTATTACGTTGAGGTGCTGTAGCATGTTGTTTTGATGCTTGCAATATGCCTACTTGTTGTTTTGGACAGATTGTTGCTATAACTTGTATAGTGTGTGTGTGTTGAACCGTTGCTCCGTTTTGAGTGTGCTCTATATGATACTTGCTTGATTTTGCATGTAGCTTCATATTATCATGTTGCATCCTTGTTTTGAGGTGTTTGCTTGATGTTTGGGTGCATTTTGCATCAATGCCATGTTTAACTTGTGTTGCTCATATCTTCTAGGCCGTAGCTCCAAATCTAATGAAATTTATATGTAACTTGACTAGAATCTCGTGTAGATCATCTTGGTGCATCTTAACTTGTTGTTTAACAACTTGAACATAATGTTTATTCAGATCTGGACCAATTTCGAAATATGCATATGAGGACTTACCGGAATTGTTATATGTTGTTTCCGGCCTCATTTAAACTTGCCTTGATGTGTTGTTCTTGTTTGCATCATCTCTTGCCATGAGTAGCTTCATGTAACTTCGTCATGCATCATCCTTGTTGTGCATCATGCCTTGTTCATGTGTGGTGTGTTTACTATGTTGTGTGCTTCTTTTCGATAGTTCCTGTTTCGTTGCGATCGTGAGGATTCGTTCATCTACGTGTGGTTCGTCTTCGTGGCTTCGTCTTCTTCATGGACTCGTTCATCTTCCTTGCGGGATTTCAGGCAAGATGACCGTCACCTTGGATCTCACTACTACCATTGCGGTGCTAGTTGCTTCGTTCTATCGCTATGTTGCGTTACCTATCTTTTGCTCTTCAAGCCATCCCATATTGCCATGAACCTCTAACCTTTGACACCTTTCCTATGCAAACCATTGTTTGGCCATGTTACCGCTTTGCTCAGCCCCTCTTATAGCATTGCTAGTTGCAGGTGAAGTTGAAGATTTCTCCATGGTGGACAGGGTTAATGTTGGGATATCACAATATCTCTTATATTATTAATGCATCTATATACTTGGTAAAGGGTGGAAGGCTCGGCTTTATGCCTGGTGTCTTGTTCCACTCTTGCCGCCCTAGTTTCCGTCATACCGGTGTTATGTTCCAGGATTTTGCGTTCCTTACGCGGTCGGGTGATTTATGGGACCCCCTTGACAGTTCGCTTTGAATAACACTCCTCCATCAAGGCCCAACCTTGGTTTTACCATTTGCCTCACCTAGCCCTTTTCCCCTCGGGTTTCCGGAGCCCGAGGGTCATCTTTATTTTCCCCCCCCCCCCCCGGGCCAGTGCTCATTGTGAGTGTTGGTCCAACCTGTCAGCCGCCGGTGGCCACCAGGGGCAACTCTGGGTTGGCCTACCGGAAGTTTGGACAATCCGGTGTGCCCTGAGAACGAGATATGTGCAGCTCCTATCGGGATTTGTCGGCACATCCGGGTGGCTTTGCTGGTCTTGTTTTACCATTGTCGAAATGTCTTGTAAACCGGGATTCCGAGTCTGATCGGGTCTTCCTGGGAGAAGGTCTATTCCTTTGTTGATCGCGAGAGCTTGTCATGGGCTAAGTTGGGACACCCCTGCAGGGTATAATCTTTCGAAAGCCGTGCCTGCGGTTATAGGTAGATGGGAATTTGTTAATGTCCGGTTGTAGACAACTTGACACCTGATCCAAATTAAAACGCATCAACCGCGTGTGTAGCCGTGATGGTCTCTTCTCGGCGGAGTCCGGGAAGTGAACACGGTTTCTGGGTTATGTTTGACGTAAGTAGGAGTTCAGGATCACCTCTTGATCATTGCTAGTTGACGACCGTTCCGCTTGTTCTCTTCTCGCTCTCATTTGCGTATGTTAGCCACCATATCATGCTTAGTCGCTGCTGCAACCTCACCACTTTACCACCTTCCTTTCCTTTTAAGCTTTGCTAGTCTTGATACCCATGGTAATGGGATTGCTGAGTCCTCGTGGCTCACAGATTACTACAACAACAGTTGCAGGTACAGGTTTACCTGATGATCATGACGCGAGGGCGATGCTTGATTGCGTTGAGATCTTCTTCTGCTTCTTCGATCAGGGGATAGGTTCCAGGTCGGCAGCCTGGGCTAGCAGGGTGGATATTGTTTGAGTTTCTATTTATGTTTCATCCGTAGTCGGATGTTGTTCTTGTATGTTGTATTGTTGTATTCTTGTCACATTGTATGTATTGGATGTATCCCCACTATTATGTAATGTTGATGTAATGATATCCACCTTGCAAAAGCGTCTTCAAGATGCGCTTCTATCCTTGGTGGGACCTTCGAGTTCCTTTAGGTTAGGGTCGCATCTTGGGCGTGACACCGGGGTGCCCAATACCACATCGAGTGTGATTTTTCCCGCACACCGCGCTTCCTGAGTAGGGATGATTCCCCTAAAGGTGGTGTCGCTTTGCTTGATGCGGCCTTTATCAATTTCCATCTTGTCGAGCGTTTCCTCATAGATCAAGTTTAATCCGCTTCCGCCATCCATGAGTACTTTGGCGAGCTTAAAGCCGTCCACGATTGGGCTAAGGACCAGAGCGGCCGGTGCCCGGATGGTCTAGAATCAAGGTTCATCACTGGCATTGAAAGTTAGAGCAGTGTCATTCCAGGGGTTTATCTCCGCCACATGGCAAATTTCCGCGGAGCTTCGACGAGCCCGCTTGCGCCTGTTGTTCGAGGCAAAGGTCTCGAAGACTGTTAGTACCGTATTGTGTCCGTTGGCAAGATGTTGTTCCGCTTTATGGCCTACAAGAAGATCCTCGCAGGTTTTTGCCACCTGCCGGAGTATCCAACATGCCCTAAGGCTATGAGTCGGTATTGTATCTGGTGTACTGTGGAGCTTACATGGCCCGTCGAGCCATTCTTCCAATACGGATCCCCGCCCTGGGGTGGGCTTTGGTTTTTTGGGGATTGGATCGGACGACCTACGAGAGTTTGCCCGTTTAGTTCGGACAAAGGTCTTGGTGAGAGTGGTACTATCCCAAGATTCCGTCTGGGTTTTCCAAGCGCTCTCCATCGCACAGTACTTATGTACCATGATTTCCAACTCCGCGAAGCGTACTATGTCGCGGCGGTTTATAGCATTGAGGAGTCCTTCGTCTGTGCAGTTTTTGCAGAAGAGTGAGACCATGTTCTCCTCGCGGTAGTCCTTGACCTTGTTAAGCGCAAGGAGGAATCTGGCCCAGTAGTGATGTACGGTTTCCTGGGGCTCTTGCCTGATGCGGGAGAGACAGTTTAAGTCCAGATAGGTGTTGTTAGCAGAATCCGGATTTTGATCCGATCTAACGCCCAAGGGCGCGGATGGTTTTGAGCTTAACAGCTCAGAATCCAAAGTGCAGCCCAATTTCTTCGGCCCAATGCCCGATTCTAAGTCCGGGACCTGGGTCGTATTTTCCTTTGAGCAGGTTTTCGACTGAAGGGGTTCGGTGATCCGAACATAATTCGTCCTCAAAGTTGAGGGACAATACGCGTGTGGTTCCACCACTATCGCTATCTCATGGGTGGCCGGTGGGGATCTGATGCCCCTTCGGTCGGGTTTAAGCCCAATCCGGTCATAGTTCGTAGCGACTCCCAGAGCGGTGATGCGATCCAAGAGTTCATTAAGGGAGGAGAGCTCCATTGGATCCATCTGTTCGGCAAGTTCCGAACTGACGCGAAGGTTATGATTGATTACCCAAGAGGCCATCGTCGGTGCTACCGCCGACGGGGCGGCCATGATAAAGCCGCCGAGCCGGAGCGTCTGGCCTACAGCCAGAGCTCCCTCCAAGGTAATGTCGTCCTTGATGACGAGACGAGCCATCGAGCCTTGCGGCGACGACACAGAGGAACTCTCAATGAAAGCACCAATGTCGGTGTCAAAACCGGCGGATCTCGGGTAGGGGGTCCCGATCTGTGCGTCAAGGCTGATGGTAACAGGAAGCAAGGCACACAAATGTTTACCCAGGTTCGGGCCCTCTCGATGGAGGTAAAACCCTACTTCCTGCTTGATTAATATTGATGATATGGGTAGTACAAGAGTAGATCTACCACGAGATAGTAGAGGCTAAACCCAAAGAGCTAGCCTAGGATGGTATGATTGTAATTGTGATCGGCCTTCTAAGGACCAACCTCTCCGGTTTATATAGACACCGGAGATGGCTAGGGTTTACATGGAGTTGGTTACAAGGAAGGAAATATAATATCCGGATCGCCAAGCTTGCCTTCCACTCAAAGGAGAGTCCCATCCGGACACGGGCCAAAGTCTTGAGTCTTGTATCTTCACGCTCCAATAGTCCGGACGTTGTACACAGTCCGGCTGTCCGGATACCCCCTAATCGAGGACTCCCTCAGGGGGTACTTTAGTAACACACCCTACATTTTGGACAAGCGCATCCCTAAGTCATTGTTCACCCCCTCCCATCGCCCCCTTTTCGCCATTCGAAATCCCAGGCCGCCATAACCTCTCCGCTCCAGCCACAAAACCCCACCCTCCTCCGTCCGCCACCTCATCACTGCCCAGCCGGAGCCTCTTCCCCGACGACGGCATCCACCGCAACAGCTCCATGTCACTCGTCCACCTCCCCGGATGAGGATTTGTCATCCGTCTCGTCGTCCTGCCGGTTCAGCCGCCCCGTCCTCCACCTCCAAGGAGCTGCTTTGACGATCGCCTCGTCTATCGCGGCTGCTCCATCCCCAAAGCGCCACCTTAACCTGCTCCACAGGAATCGCAACATCCTCACTGACTCCTCAGATGAAGCCGAGGCCTACTCAGCGCCACCAAAGAGGTTGTACACTCATCGCATCGCACCTTCTCCTTAACTCGACCTCCCGGCGCCGACGGTGCTGCATCCCGCACCCCCATGTAGCGGCTACCTTGAAGCCGGTGCCACGGGCGATATCTCCATGGCGGCTCTCCCCCAGTGCGAGGCCCCTTCGGTGGCAGCGGCCGTACCAGCCGTATCTGCTGCTGCTGCTGCTCCGACTCTCACTCGCTCGTGCTGCTGCTGCTGCTCTGGCTCTCGCTCGATCGCTCGCTTGCCCAGCTGCTGCTGCTGCTCTCCCCCTCGCTCGTGCTGCTGCTCTGCTCCGATTTAGCCACACTTCAGTCGACTGAATCGACTTTTGGGTCAGTCGATTTTCAGGGGTTGGGGGGCTCGCCGGAGAGGTACCTAGAGGGCTGGCCTAGAGGGCTGGCCGGGGCGGTGGTGGGGAGTTGTTTCGGGGCGGCGAGGCGGCGCTGGGGCCGGCGATTCGGCCGATGGTGGCTGGCGGCTCAGTGGGTTGCAGGTTGAAGATGAATTGCAGGCCCTCCCTAAACTACATGTCAAGTGCCTCTCTGCTACCATTGCGTTCAGTTTTGACAGTAACATTCAGATTCCACAATAAATTTCAGTTTCGATAGTTAAGTTCAGAGTCAACAGTTTTTACCTCATCTGTTGTACTCACGTGGTTTTTGGTCATGTAAATTTTACATCTATTTTACATCATCTATTGGAGATGCTATTAGAATCCCACTTGACATTGACGATGTTTGTCTTGTGCTGCTTCAGCCTTGACGTCTTACGGCTCACCGGAGCTACTCCAATGACAGAATGATCCATCACAACAGAGCAGTGCCCTGGACGCTGTCTTCAGATTTCTCAGATCTTCCTCCACACCTCCGACAGCCACCTCTGCCTCAACTGCTTCGGCGACCAACCCAATGATGCTGAGGTCTACACGGATACGGCAAAGAGGTTGTACACTTGTTGCATCACTTATTACTATACATTCATGTCGATCCATTAGGGCTATTTTGGTTCAACGGAAAAACATAGCAATAGGAAATTTTCCAATGGCACTCTACTATTCAATTATTCATGCATTTTGTTGAAAGGAATGAAGCAAAACATCCACCTGGACCTACTTTTCAAAATCCTATGCATGAAAACAAGACCAAGTGCATTAGTGGCAGAATAACATTCTAATTGTACACGCTTTCATATGGTTTCACTTTATTTTGGCCATGTTTCTTTGCATTCCTCTGCTCTTCCAATTCCTGTAAACCAAACACCCAAGTTGACAGAAATCATGTGTTTACAAATGCTCTGTTTACCATGTGCATTCCTATCCAATTCCGGTGTTTTTCCTATCCCTGCGTTTTTAGAATCATGCAAGCCAAATGAGCCCTGACAGAATTACTTCAGTTACAGGTAGGTGTCGAAGGGAACTTTGTGTGGTTTGTCCTTCTCCTGCCGCGACATCATCCACCTCACCTGAGCTGCTCCATCGATAGAAGCATCCACCAAACCAGACATCACGACTCCTGACCATCTTTCGCCGCCTCAGATCTCCTTCCCTGCCGCCGGCACCCACCGCAAAGGCATCACCATCATCGACTCAGCAGATGAACCTGAGGAGTACACGGGTCCACAAGAGAGGTCGCACTCTTTTGTTTCTGCTTATGTTATGCATTGCTTAAAATTACCTGCTACTTTATTGTCCTGTTCACCTCTTGGACTCCAAGTCAGGTTCAAATTAATGTTCAAACTTGAGTTCTAAATTAGTTGTGGGGCACATATTGAGGCAGCAATGAATAGTATCTCTGTCTAATATCTGGTTCACCGAGGGTATGCCTATGTTGTTCATCTTGGGTGGGAAACAAATAGTAAATCAATCATCATCTGCCTTTTTATTAAATTAAAGCAATCATCAGCCTGCTATCATTATTTTTGGATCCATCCACTGGTTGTTACCATCACTCTAAATTTCTGCATGCTCTCCTTACATAATCTCACCATATTTTTTTCGTATGCATGTCAGATATTGTACACAATCATGCTGAACATGTAGAGAAAAAGAGAAGAGTTTTGCGCGGCAATACAATGTCATGCAGACATCGCTCCATGGTGGGTTCAATGGCAAACCCTCCCCATCCCTCTCCAGATTGTAATCCAGAGGAAGATATCTATTCTGAAGCGGATTCAGACGCCGCTGACCACTCCTATTTACCCACCAAGGTGTTTGCTCTACTTTGGCATGATGATGTTAGTCATATCATGCATATGTTGCCTTGTAGTGCCTACTTTTGACATCAAATATGTCATCTGCTTAGTTTAGACATGTTCTGTAATGCCACCTGTTTAGTTTCTATATCATATATGGGAATTATGCAGTCTCATGTCTTTTAGCCAGCCATAATATATGTGAAATGTGCAATGCCATCATGTTTAACCAGGAATCGTATATTTGAATGATATCTTGCCCATCCTTTTCTTCATTACATTTCCATTTGTCAACAATGTTTGTACATTAAACTACTCTTCCTGTGAATCAGCCATTTGAGTGGCAGTTTGAAAAATCTGGAGTGAAAACAAGGCCTTCAGAGCAGACAGTGCTACCTGTTGAAGCAGATCTCTTGTTGGGTCCCGATAGCTCCTCAAAGATGGATTCAGGAACAGATGACCAGTCCTATTCCCCCACCGAGGTGTATGCTCTAACTTGGCACGGTTATACTGCTCATATCATGCATATGGTGTCTTGCATTGCATAGTTTAGACATCATAAACACAATATTCAACACCATGTTCTTAGTTCAGACATCATATCGAATGCCCTCCGTTTAGCATATAAATCACATATGTGAATTAAATGATGTGATCCTGATTACTTAGATAACATGTAGGTGAATTATGTCATGCGATCCTGTTTAGTTATTCATCATATCTTTGAATTATGTTATGCTATGCTATCCAGTTTAGATAGACATCATATATGTGAAATTATGTCATGCTATCCGTTTTAGTTAAACAATATACATGTCGACCATTTCATGCCCTCTTTTTTCCACACTATCTATTGCATCTGTCTCTCATACAATGTTTGTACATTCAACTATGTTTCCTATTTATCAGCCATTTGAATTGGAGCGGGTGATGCCAGTATCTAGCGGACTAAAAACACGGTGTTCAAATAAAACAGTGCTACCTCTTGGTGGAGATAGCACCCCGGTTATACATGCACAAGAACCAGCCCTACCACACATAACCCAAACTCTCGCAGATTGTACCCCTACTGCGATGGATAGAGAACCAGCTTCACCCAATCTAACCCCAACCCCATCCGATAGTAACCCAGTTCCTGTTGACAAAGCACCATCTCCACCATAGAGCTCCCAAACAAGAGCAGTTAGTAAGGCAGCTCCGGTGCCCAAAGGGCCAGTACTATCACGGCGAACCCCAACTCCACCAGTTAGTACGCCTATTCTTGTGGAGGAAGCACAACCAGCTAGTCGTAGTTTAGCATCTATCGCATTTGACGTTATTAAATCGTATGTGCGTATCTTCCCATCTTGGAAATATTATACTGAAGATGAAGGAAAATGCCAGTTGGAGGTGTTTGTCCAGGAGTTATGTGTAAGTAATGTTATTTATGGCAATTACTTTGCTTCGTCCCATACATCCTACCTCCATGATGGTTATAATACAGCAAATTTTCCCATTTTTATCTATAGAGAAGGACCAATTTGGAAACTCAGGATGAGCTAACTTGTGCTAATACCTCTGCTATATTCAAGAATGCTTGGTGGCAGTATCAGAATTACCTGAAGAAAATGTACTTCACCGGCAAAGAAACTCATCAAATTCCCTTACATTCTCCTGAAACACATTTGCTGGACGATGACTGGGAACGCCTTGTTCTGTACTGGTCCCGAACCAAGAATGTGGTAAGGTCTATGAGCTCATTTTCTATTTTTAAGTATTATATTCTTGCATCCTACTGTACTCTGTTCATGTAGAACAAGTGCCTAAACCTGAAGAACAATTGTTCTAATTTAAGATTCCATTGCTATCATAGTTCAAAAAAATGCTAGGCGTTAATTGTGCATTTTGCCACCGCCTTGCGCTTTACTGACCAAAGCGCATGGTTATGCACAGTTATGCATGGATTAAGCGTAGTTATGCACAATGCGTTTTGCCAATGCCTAGAGCCTAGGCGCGCTTAAGCGCTCACTTAGGTGTGCCTTTTTTAGCTATGATTGCTTTGCTCTTGTATCACTGTATTTACTCATACAAACTTAATTTTAAATTGAAGGATCCAATCGAAAATCCAATGGCACAACAGGTATGTTCACGCATGTTTTTTTAACAGGTTTGTTCCTATCAATAGCTCTGTTGATTTCAATTTTAATTGTGTATACAGATGACTTTCATATCATGCACATTACTAGCATCACAACAGAGCCAGTAGTGTTGTTGTACATGTAGACCCGTGGTACCCATCTGAAATCTTGTTGTGCCGTGTAGTTTCCACGCTTTGTATTCTTTCATTGCTGCTTTGTCTTGAACTGATATGATTTGAAGTTTTGAACCGTGTCTCTATTTTGATTTGGCAAGACAATGCAGTGACCATAGGACATAGATATATGTTTGTTTGATGATTTTATTATGTACTAGTACTTGGCAATAGAAGACTTGGTAGTTTAATCCTGTCCACCTTACTAATGAACTGGTTCACCTAAATGAGTTTCATATACTAGTACATGCTAAACTTGTTATGTGTCTGCTTGTTTCTTCTTTTAGAATGCTGACAGAATATTGGGGAAGAGTGCCTTATTAAGCAATGGTAAAGGAAGTAATGCAGATAAGGTTCAGGATAGTGATCAGCTGTGCTGCGACAAGAAGCAGAAGGACTGCGGAAGTCCCTGGAGCATTCAGATGCATACTTTCAGTTGCAACGGCAAGCGTTGGAGGATTTTAGCGCCAAACGGGACAAAGCTAATAAGCTTGCTAAGCTTATTGCCAACATGGTGGATACCCAGGATAACGTTTCTTGAGCTCTTCTGAAGTTGTTTTAGTTATTCTCTTGTTTTGATGCCGCGTTTATTTGCACTGGTGGCCAATTTTGACGGCCAGTGTATGTAATATGCTGCTTTGTTCCCTATATTTGCACTGGTGGCGAACTTTGATGCCCAATGGATGTAATATGTGTAATAGCGGTAATAGGCTAGCGTTAATTGCTTTCTTATTTATTTCCTTATTGTCTTGTTTGGTTATTTGCTTGTAGTCACTTTAGTTCTTTTTCTGTGTTTTTCTAGTGGCCACAATAGCCTATTTTTGGTAACTAGGCCAAAATAATCATGGCAACACACGGACTATTGTAATCATGGGCCTCCTGCGGGCCATATGATCCATGGGCCTTCTTCAAGCCGTAGGATCCATTGGCCTTCTATACGGGTCGTAGGATCCATTGGCCTTCTACGGGCCGTAGGGTCCATGGGCCTTCTACGGGCCGTAGGGTCCATGGGCCTTCTACGGGCCGTACGATCCATGGGCCTTCTACGGGCCGTAGGGTCCATGGGCCTTCTATGGGCCGTACGATCCATGGGCTTTCTATGGTTATATGATCCATGGGCCTCATACAGGCCGTAGGATCCATGGGCCTTCTACGGGGCGTATCATCATTTCACCAATCATGGGCCATACTATTCGTGGACCATAATGGGTTGTTAATGGGCCGTATTTGATAACTCTATGAAAACAGCCCAAAGGGTTTTTTTACATGAAAACGGCACAACGTATTAACGGTCCACAAACGGGCTGACTGTAACGACGGGCTGAATTTGGCCCACAAGCAGAAAATGACAGTAATGGGTCGTATGTAACCGAATGCTCTAAATGAGCCCAAGAATCAATGGGCCCTGAGAAGG
Organism: Triticum dicoccoides; assembly: GCF_002162155.2. Taxonomy (NCBI): domain Eukaryota; kingdom Viridiplantae; phylum Streptophyta; class Magnoliopsida; order Poales; family Poaceae; genus Triticum; species Triticum dicoccoides. Next base: position 532,256,256 of record NC_041383.1, on the reverse strand, counting down.
CCGAAAGATAACTTGGGCTGGAAATGGCCCAATGAAATAACGGGCCGTTAATGGGTATAAAGTGACACACTGTTCATTATGGGCCAGTTTCACCACGGGCCGTTAATGGGCCAAGAGTTATAAAGGGCCTCATATGGGCCGAAAGAAGTCATGGGCCACACATGGTGTCGGTTCAATATCTGGCGTATCTCATAGTAGGGGTCCTAAGCTAGGCGTCTTGGAGCTATGGTAACATGGACACGGGATTTTACCCAGGTTCGGGCCCTCTTGATGGAGGTAAAACCCTACGTCCTACTTTTGATTGTATTCATATGGGGTATAGTACAGAGTACATGTATCTACCACGAGATGATAGTAATGAATATGTGATTGTCTATTGACTAGCCTGGCCTCGGTTTATATAAGACACCAGAGGCCTAGGGTTTAGGAGAGTCCTTGTCTTGGGCGCCAAGTCTTGTGGAGTCTTCCTTGTATGCGGCAGGGGTTGTCCGAACTGGCACATGAGTATACGGCCATGGAGGTCCTCGGCCCAATCCAACTGATCGGGAGACGACGTGGTGAGTACCCCCTAGTCCAGGACACCATCAGTAGCCCCCTGAACCGGTCTTGAAGTTGGGGACGCTCCTCGATTCTTCCGAACTATTCTTCATCTTTGGTCATCGGTCTTGAAAACTGGTTCAACAAATCTTTCCATCTTCGATCTTGAGGATCACCAAAGTGAATCCGAAGAGTTTACACGTCGGGTATCCGAGGAGCCCCTTTAAGTTTCCGGCCTTTATCAATGCCTTGTTATTTTTATGCCACACCTCGGGTTTGAAGTTTTTCCCGGGAGGCGGTGTCCTCTTGTGTCCGAGCTCTAACACCGGACTGCATTCGAGGTATCTTTTCCAGCTGAGCACCAACGCCGGACCGCTTCCGAGCTCCAATGTCAGAATGTATCCGAGCTCCACCGCCTGAATGTATCCGAGCTCCACCACCGGACTATGTCCGAGCTCCAACGCCAAACTATATCCGAGGTGTCATAGATCACCTTGGTTCAAAAAAGTTGCAGGATTTTAGCCGAGCTTAATGCCGGAAATGCCCTCTATGGAGCCAGCCACTTGCATCCGAGCTATATCTGGAATGCTTTCGAGGTGGATCAGCACCTCGGTCATGGGCTGATTGTTTGCGGCTTTTATTTCCGATGCGTACAAATTTATTTGTTGTTAATATGTATAACCAGTAGCCCTCAAGGTGTGTGTCGGTCTAAAACCCGAGATGCACCTGAAGGATGACATGATACCGCTGATCCCAGTAGCCCCTGAGACTCAGGTTGATTCGCAAAATCGGCCTGAGGATTAATTCCTAGCTCGGCAACATACTTAGGAATAGAAACGCGGCGTGCAAAGTCCTCGAGACTCAGGTTGGGTGCGGTCGACAAACCTGAGGATAATAATCTCCTTGAAAACTATATTGCATTTTAAATTTTCTGCATTGGATTGTCAATGCAGTAGCCCCCGAGACACTGGTCGGGTGGCAATACCAGATCAGGGGATTGATGTGCCCTTTTAATATTTGTAAATAATAAGCCTAAAGCCCAGAAGCCCCCGAGCCTTAATGCGGGCACGGGAGGCCGAATTAAGGATCGACATCCATAGTAAAATCACAAATGATATGTAATGACTCTAAGTATCCAAGTACTTTACGTCATTAATGCTCGGTCCACATTGTACAAAGCTTTGTTGACCGACCATCGGATTCAACCTCCTCGGCCAGCAGCCGGGGAGTGTTTGTCCTACTTTAGAAAGCCTTTGTGAGGGCAAAGATTTATGACAAACAAGGCAATCCGGCCATACGGTTTTATAAACAAAGGTACGCAGAGAGACATGTTATATTATTGTTTAACATAAGAAACATCGTCCAAAGAAAATAGTTCTGCTATCGGTTCCTTTCTTTGGGTTGTCATGCTAAGCATGATCATGAAACCTTAGCTCCGCTCAATGTGGGAGGAAAATACTGAGGATTTAGTTCGGGGAAAGCTTCCAAACTCTGTGGTCTAAATGAACCCAAATATTCACTTCCGTTGTGACCGTTTATAATCTGAAAAGTGGCCCATCGTCGGCTTCTACCCCCTTGTAGATGCTATGCGGGGTGTTTCCGTAATAACAAAACAACCCTTAGCCGACGTCTCGGTGCCCGAAGGCGGTTATGTTGGCGGAAACGAGGCAATCAGATATGCGGGCTTTATAACTTTCACTTAGTCATAGGAGCTTAAAGTTGGGAGGCCAGCAAGTAGCCCCCCGGTTAGTGTTCGGCGATAGCCGAGGTCAAGCCGTAAACACTTCGGCCAAAGTTATGGACAGCCCATCATTTAATACAGTCATCGGACCACTGACCAATTTACACTTATTGTGACAGTCAGTTTTCGGCTTTCTCCACTGAGGTGCTTAACCATGCGAGCTGGAAGCACAATCGCAGTGGCTCTCCCTTTGCACACCTAGCCGAACAAAGCGGAACATAGGAGGCAAGCACAGGAGCCGGGCAACCCAACTATTGACCGAAGACACAATTCGAAACTGATGCATATATAGAAATATCCGAGAGTTTTTGCCAAATCTCTAAAGGTGTCCTACGTTGCACTGCGAGACCTATGCGGAAAACACACAATTAGCTGAAAAGTGCCATAGGATTGGAAAACCAAACAAACATCAGTAAAAACTCGACGCCCGAACTAGATCAATTGTTAGGTGCCAATCAGAAAATTGGTCTTAGAAAAAAAATGTGCTTCTGTCGTGCTTTAACATGACACACCCTATCTCAAGACTTCAAGCGGGTCAGCCTACGGCTTCAACCTCCTATCCCGAAGGCGGAGTACTTCTCGTTAGGCCAGTTTAGCAAACTCTAGCGGCTTTGAGAGAGAAATTAGGCTCCCCGACTATTGACCACACACTCGCGTCGAAAAAAGGAGTGATAGAAAAAAGACTTTGCAACGACTAAGAAGAAGAACACTTATTATAAAACAGCTCACATAAATTTAAGAGCCCCTGAGTGACTTGAGTAAAAGAATTTTATGTATAATGATTGTCTGTACCGAAGTACTTGTATCATATTCGTGTTCACCCGAAATTTATACGCGTCTTAACCGACCGTAGGCTTCTCCCTCTTCGGTCAAGGACCGAAAAGTGTTATGTACTCCACCTGTCGAGAATATCGATGGTGTTTCCGATAACCAGGCAACTAGGCCATGAGGCTGTAACAGACAAAGCGCGCTCAGGGAACTTATGCTATATTACCGACAAAGTGTAAGAAGCATCTTCGAAGGAAATAGTACCCCCACCGATTCCTTTCTTCGGTTGCTCATTATTACCTGTGAGACTTGTGCAATAGATTTTTTATACTCATGAGTTCCTTGTGTGCCGACCATTATTGAAAACAGTAAGAGCGCTAGCTTTCGGCTTCACCCAGTCTGAGGTCCGGCTCGGATGACCCGATCGTGACAATCGCAGAGGTGCTCCCTTTACCCCCTAGCCGAACAATCGGGAACTTAGGGGTAAACACAGGAGCAAGGCAACCCAGCTTGCAAATCGCTTAAGTCAATATGGTGCATATTGTGGCATTATACACGAACAAGGAACGAAGCCGTACAAGTATAATAATTTGCAAGAGGAAAGGCTTCATAAAGGAAGCCCCCAAGTAAACGGGGTATTCGAATTTGTGTGTCACAAACAAAGTTTGGACAAGGAAGTTTTTCCCTTACAACTTTTTACCAAAAAGGTATAACGCTTGGTCGAACCAAACAAAATTTAAAACTGGGAGTTTTTGAGCGTCAAAGCGACTTAGCTGGTTAATGTGTTCGGCATTGATGACGCGGTCTAAGCTTGGTGCGGGACAAGGTCTCAACCCCCAAGACCGATGTGGCCGAGCAAAGAGCTCGGCACTCCGAAGAGGTGAAGCCCCCGGTCTAGCCGAGGTGATGGAGCGACGATGGGGGTTGCCAACACAGGGCAGCGCTCCAAGGCGACGAGACAATTTGGTCGATGGAGGTGGACGATGAGGACACCACGCCGCGGGATAATGCGGCCCGATCTAAGTCAATTGCCTGCACAGGTAAAATAGTGCAAACCAAAAAAAAGGTGCATAATTAATTTATGCGAAAAAGGTTTGGTAAATATGGCCTGAGCATTGAGGCTAGCTCGATGGCATGACGGCATTGTGGCGCGGGGGATGTCGAGACAGGTCGGCCAACCTCATTGAGGGCGAGACGCCGGCTAGACCGACGTCGTGCACAAGTGTCGACAAAGTATCCCTGCAAAAATAATGCATTGCAAAACAACGGAAAATATTCTGTGTGCAATAATTTTGCGAGCTAACTGAATAGTTAGGAAAAATAAAACCTGTTTGACGGCGATGATGGGGCTGATTCGAATTACTAAAATTTGCTAACCAAAATTGAGGTACTGTACTGATGTGTGTTCAGAGGTCCTTATCTCCATGTGGTCGCTCGGGACGTGTTGCCGCCGTTCCATGTATGCATTGCCACATGTGCGCCTCTGAGAAGCTGATCAAGCCGGAGTTTGCTAGCTTGCGTGGGGATCATCTCCTCATGTGACTTTATGTCCAGATGGGGCCGCCGCGTCGATAGACCAAATTTTAGATCAGTCGCTAAAGGTCTGCACAGAAAAAAAATCGTGCAAATCAGCAGAACAATATTCGGTGTGAAAATTTATGTAATACATGCAACTGGAAAAATATAACCTGATGTTTCTATTCGGAGGAACAAGTAGAAATCCGAGCTCATAAGGCTGGAGATGAACAAACTAGCACCATCGCTAGTTTTCATTAACTTTGAGCTCTCCCCTACGTTTTGGTGCTTTTCGTGAAGCAACACCACTTGATCTCCATGATAGATAATACTTTTTTAGGATGATTCTACCCCCACCTCAACGTGATGTGGCAGCCCTGGTAATAGTATTAGTACGTGCACGTGCGAAGTGCATAAAGGATAAATAATTAATGAAAAGCAAACATTGCCTGAATTAAATAGTAAAGAAAGGATCAGGTCTCCCTGTGTTTTGTCAGTGATCTGAACTCTCGTTGGCCCCGGTGCATCGTTCCGTATGAGCAGTACTAGCGCCGGCTGGAATACCACAGGTTGGACAGTTTTCTTACAGCGGGTCCCACCAGTTGTTGTCAACGTACGGGTTCAGCCCTAATGGAGCAGCCTGGGCATGCGCTACGCTGGGAGTTCGGCTGCCAGGCCTCCCGCCGCAGCCGCGCGGATCTCTTGATAGCCTGTAGACACCTAGGCCCCTCTACTGTGGTTTAGATCGTGCGGAAAAATCACTGCCGCCAGCGAGACCGAAACCGATCTGTAAACAGTATAGCAAGATAGTAGAAACACTTCATGAAGAAATTGCTTTATTCCATATGGATTTAACTGAAAAAATATCACGTGATAATTCATCGATCCGCGTCGATTACCTAGCAGGCTCTTAATGAAAGCACCAATGTCGGTTCAATATCCGGCGTATCTCGTAGTAGGGGTCCTAAGCTAGGCGTCTTGGAGCTATGGTAACATGGACACGGGATTTTACCCAGGTTCGGGCCCTCTTGATGGAGGTAAAACCCTACGTCTTGCTTTTGATTGTATTCATATGGGGTATGGTACAGAGTACATGTATCTACCACGAGATGATAGTAATGAATATGAGATTGTCTATTGACTAGCCAGGCCTCGGTTTATATAAGACACCAGAGGCCTAGGGTTTAGGAGAGTCCTTGTCTTGGGCGCCAAGTCTTGTGGAGTCTTCCTTGTATGCGGCAGGGGTTGTCCGAACTGGCCCATGAGTATACGGCCATGGGGGTCCTCAGTCCAATCCAACTGATCGGGAGACGACGTGGTGAGTACCCCCGAGTCCAGGACACCGTCACATGGGCCGGAAGTTAAAACAGGCTGGAATCATATTGGACGGCCCAGATGCCGCTGTTGGGCCTAATTCGGAGAGGTCGTAATGGGCCCTGGGTTAGCAGGCTATAAATGGGCTATATGTGGATAGGTTGTTAACAGGATTTCCGTGGGCCGGCCCGGCACCTTTTGACCAAGTCAAACGGGCCAGCCTTTTCACAGGAATGGGCCTCTATTGGGCCGTGCCACGTGTCAACGTATCATAGGCGCCTTGGGTCCAGTGAGTGGATGACATCTGTCCCAACGGTGAGCCGACACGTGTTTCCTCCAGCCAATGATGACTTTACACATGGAAAATCCCCATTGGTCGGGGCTGTTAACGGGTTATCGGATCCAAAACCGGACCCGATAGCTTAACGGCGTTCCGTTACGGTGGATGCCACGTGTCAGTCACCCTTGAAAAAAGTACTTCTGTGACGCGCGATTTATCGTCATGGAAGTGGACACTTCCATGATGATAATTTTGGTAATGTCGTGGAACACTTCTATGACAGCACAGGTATGACTATCTTGATTCTGTCATAAAATCGTCATGGATGTACATGCATGACAAAAAATGTGACCTACTGTGACAAACACGTATCATCACGGAAGTGTATTTTTTTGTAGTGACAAACAATTCATATCTTTCCAGATCTGAATAGGCCATTGCATACCTTGCTTGTCCTCTAGTTGTTTTTTCACACGGTCGAGCTCTTCCTCAGCCTACTCCAGATTCTGCTTCAGTTTAGAGACTTCGGCAGAATGGGAGGTCGCAGCCAGCATCGACGCCTACTTATTCACGTAGACATGTATGGTTAGTCTCCTGCGAAAATTATTTGATCCTCTGTCCTGCTTTTCTTTTCGAGCATCGGACAGAGTCTCAGGGGCTATTTTCTATACTATAACATTCTTTTATTATAATTACGTCGCATACCTCAAAGCCTGTTAGAAGGCTGGTGCAAGCTTTGGTCAGTCCACTCTTAGCGGACTGAACCCTCTCAACCATCGTACCCATGAGGATACGGTGTTCCTCAATAATGGAAGCACTTTGCAGCACTTCCAATAGAGTATCTGATACCTCTGGATAGACAGAGGTCACCGGCGGGATAGGTGCACCTCCTCCTTTCGAAGGAGGCTGCATGCCTGACTCCAGAGCCGTATGGGCCTCCGGAATAGTATTTGGTTGTGGGCTGAATTGGATATGGCCCCCATCGCCAGTCTCTAGGGGGATTTGCTCCCCCATATGATCCGGCGGCCGAGGTATCGCCCTCTGGCGCCACCCCGACGGCCTCCTGTACCTCTCCCTGGCCTGGGAAGGTCCTTCGGGACAACACCTCAGTGTCATCTGTGGCCTTGGGAGAGGAGGCCGCCGGAAGTGACCCGTTGTCCATCACATTTGGATCCAGCAAATTCCCCGAAGATGAGGATCGCTAGGGGCGGGTGTGGGCCGGACTGCAGCAGATGATTCGACATATTATAACCACGAAGTAAAGAAGTTGTATATATATATATATATATATATAAGTGCCTTTGAGTACTTACGATTCGGCCAGGGGATTCTCCCTAGGGCGCCACTCGGAGCTGCTATTAGTATCCAACGCGGAGTTGTCCGCGAGGGAGACTCTCCCCTTCTTGGACGCCTCGTCCTCCAGATCCATGGATGCCGTCCTTTTATTCCTTACCCCTTGGGGGGAGAGCTGTTTTCCTCCTCCTCGTCGTCGTCCTCGGTGGCAGGGGAGGAGTGGGTTTTGGTGTCTTCGGATGTCACGTCCGAAGAGCCTTTACGGCGGAGACCACTTCTGGTCTCCTTGGCATTCTTCTTGGCCTTATTCTCCGGCGCCTTGTAGGGCGCCAGAACCAGCATCTTCGTCAGAAGTGGGATAGCTGGGTTTTCGGGCAGCGGAGCCGGACACTAGATCTGCTCCGCCTTCTCTGCCCAACCCTGAAAAGACAGATAGAGAAGCTTAGGTTGTACCCACGGTGAAGGATACAGGTGAAGGATACACCTTGAAATACGAAAAACTTACCAGACTGGCGGGATGGGTCAGGTTGTACCCACGGTCCTCGGTCGTCTTCGGCCACGTGTCATTGGCCTTAAAAGCACCTTCCAGATGCCTTCGTGTGTAGCACCGAAGAACTGTTGCAAGGTCTGGTGCTTAGCCGGATCGAACTCCCACAAATTGCAAGTCCGACTTTGGCAATGAAGTATCCAGCGAAAAAGCATCACCTGGATCACATTGACAAGCTTGATGTTCTTGTCCACCATACTCTTGATGTGCGTTTGCAACACTGACACCTCATCCAACGACGCCCAGTCCAGGCCCTTTACTTGCCAGGAGGTAAGACGCATTGGGGCCCTGGATTTGAATTCGGGAGCCGCGGCCCAGGTGGTGTCGCGGGGCTCTGTGACGTAGAACCACTGATGTTGCCACCCTTTTACGGTCTTCATGAAGGTACCTTTGGGCCATGTGACGTTGGACAACTTGCTCACCATAGCGCCTCCGCACTCTGCGTGTTGACCACCCACCACCTTCGGCTTCACACTAAAGATCTTCAGCCACAAACCAAAGTGAGGTGGGATGCGGAGGAAGGCCTCGCACACGACAATGAATGCCGAGATGCTGAGGAAGAAGTTTGGGGCCAGATCATGGAAATCTAGCCCATAGTAGAAAATGAGTCCGCGGACGAAGGGGTGGAGAGGAAACCCTAACCCGTGGACAAAGTGGGGAATGAACACCACTCTCTCATGGGGCTCCGAGGTGGGGATGATCTGCCCCTTGGCCGGAAGCCGGTGGGCGATTTCCTGGGCCAAGTACCCCGCCTCTTGGAGCTTCGTAATTTCCTTCTCCGTGACGGAGGAGGCCATCCACTTTCCCTGCCCCCCGGATCCCGACATGGCCGGAGTGCTTTTTTGAGGCGGAAAGGATGGAAGCTTGGGCTGGAGCTCGAGAATGGGTAGGAGGAGAGAAAGAAGGCGTGGGTGAAAGGGTGAATCCTTGTCTCTTTATAAAGGCAGCGAATATCAAGCGCCTCCCCACTTGCCTTAAAACTCGCCTATTCCCCAAGGATCGTGCAGACGGCGCGGTTGGATTACCCGCGCCAGTATTGATGAGAACCCCATAATAAGCGTACATGATCTCTGCTTCGACAAGACGTGCCAATGAAAACTGCGTCTCAAAACATGGAGCGGGAGACTAAAAACGGTTTGAAATAATGACCGGGTGGAGACGTGGTGTCTCACTACAAAAATTGTCAGTAGATGGGACTTGTTAAATATTATACTCTTTGTGGAGCTTGTTTTGCAGAGCAGGACACGTTCTCTGTGTTCGAGGACTACATTGAAATATTTGGAGGAGGAACCCGCCTTGCAATGCCGAAGCAATCTACGCACCGGACACATCGTCATTGAAGCCTGGTTCAGGGGCTAGTGAGGGAGTCCTGGATTACGGGGTCCTCTGGCGTTTGGGCTATGTGACGTGGGTCAGACTGATGGGCCATGAAGATACAAGATAGAAGACTTCCTCCCGTGTCCGGACGGGACTCTCCTTTGCATGGAAGGCAAGCTCGGCGTTCGGATATGAAGATTCCTTCCTCTGTAAACCGACTCTGTACAACCCTAGGCCCCTCTAGTGTCTATATAAACCGGAGGGTTTAGTCCGTAGGGGCAATCACAATCATACAGGCTAGACATAGAGGGTTTAGCCATTACGAGATCTCGTGGTAGATCGACTCTTGTAATCCTCATATTCATCAAGATCAATCAAGTATGAAGTAGGGTATTACCTCCATCAAGAGGGCCCGAACCTGGCTAAACATTGTGTCCCCCGTCTCCTATTCCCATCGACCTTAGACGCACCGTTCGAGACTCCCTACCCGAGATCCACCAGTTTTGACACCGACAGTCACCTCCATAAACGAGAAACATATCCTTAGTCCTTTTCAGGTATTTCAGGATGTTCTTGACCATTGTCCAGTGATCCACTCCTGGATTACTTTGGTACATCCCTGCCAAACTAATAGCAAGGCACACATCAGGTCTGGTACACAGCATTGCATACATGATAGAACCTATGGCTGAAGCATAGGCAATGACATTCATTTTCTCTCTATCTTCTACAGTGGTCGGGCATTGAGTCTGACTCAACTTCACACCTTGTAACACAGGCAAGAACCCTTTCTTTGCTTGATCCATTTTAAACTTTTTTCAAAACTTTATCAAGGTATGTGCTTTGTGAAGGTCCAATTAAGCGTCTTGATCTATCTCTATAGATCTTGATGCCCAATATATAAGCAGCTTCACCGAGGTCTTTCATTGAAAAATTCTTATTCAATTATCCTTTTATGCTATTGAGAAATTCAGTATCATTTCCGATCAACAATATGTCATCCACATATAATATTACAAATGCTACACCGCTCCCACTCACTTTCTTGTAAATATAGGCTTCTCCAAAAGTCTGTATAAAACCATATGTGTTGATCACACTATCAAAGCGTATATTCCAACTCCGAGAGGCTTGCACCAGTCCATAAATGGATCGCTGGAGCTTGCACACTTTGTTAGCACCTTTTGGATTGACAAAACCTTCTCGTTGCATCATATACAACTCTACTTTAAGATATCCATGAAGGAATGCAGTTTGACATCCATTTGCCAAATTTCATAATCATAAAATGCGGCAATTGCTAACATGATTCGGACGGATTTAAGCATCGCTACGGGTGAGAAGGTCTCATCATAGTCAAATCCTTGAACTTGTCGAAAACCTTTCGCAACAAGTCGAGCTTTGTAGATAGTAACATTACCGTCAGCGTCGGTCTTCTTCTTGAAGATCCATTTATTCTCTATGGCTTGCCGATCATCGGGCAAGTCAACCAAAGTCCATAATTTGTTCTCATACATGGATCCCATCTCAGATTTCATGGCCTCAAACCATTTTGCGGAATCTGGGCTCATCATCGCTTCCTCATAGTTCGTAGGTTCGTCATGGTCAAGTAACATGACTTCCAGAACAGGATTACCGTACCACTATGGTGCGGATCTTACTCTGGTTGACCTACAAGGTTCTGTAGTAAATTGATCAGAAGTTTCATGATCATTAGCTTCCTCACTCACTGGTGTAGGAATCATTGGAACTTATCACACCCGATCATCATGTGGTGTCTCGGCACGACGAACTGTAGCAATGGTGCATACTCAGGGAGAACACTTATACCTTGAAATTTAGTGAGAGATCATCTTATAATGCTACTGCCGAACTAAGCAAAATAAGATGCATAAAGGATAAACATCGCATGCAATCAATATAAGTGATATGATATGGCCATCATCATCTTGTGCCTTTGATCTCCATCTCCAAAGCACCGTCATGATCACCATCATCACCGGCTTGACACCTTGATCTCCATCGAAGCATCGTTGTCGTCTTGCCAACTATTGCTTCTACGACTATCGCTACCGCTTAGTGATAAAGTAAAGCAATTACATGGCGGTAGCATTTCATACAATAAAGCGACAACCATATGGCTCCTGCCAGTTGCCGATAACTGTGTTACAAAACATGGTCATCTCACACAATAAAATTTAGCATCATGTCTTGACCATATCACATCACAACATGCCCTGCAAAAACAAGTTAGACACCCTCTACTTTGTTGTTGCAAGTTGTACGTGGCTGCTACGGGCTGAGCAAGAACTGTTCTTACCTACGCATCAAAAACCACAACCCGGTATAGTGATTGCTTTTTGATCTTCAGAAAGAACCCCGTTCATTGAATCCGATTCAACTAAAGTTGGAGAAACTGACACCCACCAGCCACCTATGTGCGAAGCACGTTGGTAGAACCAGTCTCGCGTAAGCGTACGCGTAATGTTGGTCTGAAACGCTTCATCCAACAATACCGCTGAATCAAGAATCAACTAGTGACGACGGTGTGATGACGGTGATGATGAAGCTACCGGCGCAGGGCTTTGCCTAAGCACTGCAACGATATGACCGAGGTGGATTATGGTGGAGGGGGGCACCGCACACGGCTAAGGCGGTTGTCTGTTGTGTCTTCTAGGGTGCCCCCCTACCCCCGTATATAAAGGAGCAAGGGGGGAGGCCGGCTGGCCCTAGGGCACGCCAACGAGGGGAGGAATCCTCCTCCTAGTAGGAGTAGGATTCCTCCTTTCCTAGTCCTACTAGGAGGGGAAGGAAGGAGTGGGAGAGGGGAAGGAAAGGCGGGGTGCCACCCCCTCCTAGTACAATTCGGACTCAAGGGGGAGGGGGTGCGCGGCCTGCCCTGGCAGCCCCTCTCTCTCTCTCTCTCCACTAAGGCCCATCTAGGCCCACTAGTTCCCCGGGGGGGTTCCGGTAACCCTCCAGCACTCCGGTTTTCTCTGAAATCACCTGGAACACTTTTGTGTCCGAATATAGTCGTCCATATTATCAATCTTTATGTCTCGGCCATTTCGAGACTCCTCGTCATGTCTGTGTCATATCCGGGACTCCGAACAACCTTCGGTACATCAAAACACATAAACTCATAATACCGATCGTCACCGAACGTTAAGCATGCGGATCCTACGGGTTCGAGAACTATGTAGACATGATCGAGACACATCTCCGGTCAATAACCAATAGCGGAACCTAGATGTTCATATTGGCTCCCACATATTCTATGAAGATCTTTATCGGTCAAACCGCATAACAATGTACGTTGTTCCCTTTGTCATCGGTATGTTACTTGCCCGAGATTCGATCGTCGGTATCTCAATGCCTAGTTCAATCTCGTTGCCGGCAAGTATCTTTACTCGTTCTGTAATGCATCATCCCACAACTAACTCATTAGTCACAATGCTTGCAAGGCTTATAGTGATGTGCATTACTGAGAGGGCCCAGAGATACCTCTCCAATACTCAGAGTGACAAATCCTAAGCTCGGTCTATGCCAACTCAACAAACACCATCAGAGACACCTATAGAGCACCTTTATAATCAAAGATTATGTTGTGAGGTTTGGTAGCACACTAAGTGTTCCTCTGGTATTCGGGAGTTGCATAATCTCGTAGTCATAGGAACATGTATAAGTCATGAAGAAAGCAATAGCAACAAACTAAGCGATCATCGTGCTAAGATAACGGATGGGTCAAGTCAATCACATTATTCTCTAATGATGTGATCCCGTTTATCAAATGACAACTCTTTGTCCACGGCTAGGAAACTTAACCATCTTTGATTAACGAGCTAGTCAAAGTAGAGCATACTAGTGACACTTTGTTTGTCTATGTATTCACACATGTACTAAGTTTCCGGTTAATACAGTTCTAGCATTAATAATAAACATTTATCATGATATAAGGAAATATAAATAACAACTTTAGTATTGCCTCTAGGGCATATTTCCTTCATTAAGTTCATAAGAACAGAGTAACACATTAAGTAAGATGACATGATGTAGCGGGATTAACTCAAGCAATATGATGAAACCCCCATCTTGTTATCCTCGATGGCAACAATACAATACGTGCCTTGCTGCCCCTACTATCACTGGGAAAGGACACCGCAAGATTGAACCCAAAGCTAAGCACTTCTCCCATTGCAAGAAAAACCAACCTAGTTGGCCAAACCAAATCGATAGTTCGAAGAGACTTGCAAATATATCAAATCATGCATATAAGAATTCAGAGGAGATTCAAATAATATTCATAGATAAGCTAATCATAAATCCACAATTCAACGGATCTCGGCAAAGACACCGCAAAAGAGTATTACATCGAATAGATCTCCAAGAACATCAAGGAGAACTTTGTATTGAGAATCAAAGAGATAGAAGAAGCCATGTAGATACTAGCTATGGACCCATAGGTCTGAGGTAAACTACTCACACTTCATCGGAGAGGCAATGGTGTTGATGTAGAAGCCCTCCGTGATCGAATTCCCCTCCGGTGGGACGCCGGAATAGGCCCCAAGATGGGATCTCACGGGTACAGAAGGTTGTGGCGGTGGAAATGTGGTTTTGTGGCTCCCTTGGATGTTTTTGGGGTATAAGAGTATATATAGGAGGAAGATCTAGGTCAGGAGATCTACGAGGGGCCCACAAGGTTGGGGCACGTGCCCTACCCCGTAGGCGCGCCCTCCACCCATGTGGCTGCCTTGTGGCTCTTCTGACTTACACTCCAAGTCCCCTGGGTGTCTTCTGGTCCAAGAAAAATCATCGCGAAAGTTTTATTCTGTTTGGACTCCGTTTGGTATTCCAAATCTGCGAAACTCTAAAACAAGGAAAAAACAGAAACTGGTATTGGGCTCTAGGTTAATGGGTTAGTCCCTAAAGTCATATAGAATAGCATATTAATGCATATAAAACATCCAAAACAGATAATATAATAACATGGAACAATCAAAAATTATAGATATATTGGAGAAGTATCAAGCATCCCCAAGCTTAATTCATGTTCGTCCTCGAGTAGGTAAATGATAAAAATAGAATTCTTGATGTGGAATGCTACCTAACATATTTTTCCATGTAATTCTCTTTATTGTGGCATGAATCTTCAAATCCGTAAGATTCAAAACAAAAGTTTGATATTGAAACAAAAACAATAATACTTCAAGCATACAAACAAAATAATTATGTCTTCTCAAAATAACATGGCCAAGAAAGCTTATCCCTAAAAAGTCATATAGTCGGGCTATGCTCCATCTTCATCACGCAAAATATTCGAATCATGCACAACCCCGATGACAGGCCAAGCAATTGTTTCATACTTTTGACGTTCTCAAACTTTTTCAATTTTCACGCAATACATGAGCGTGAGCCATGAACATAGCATTATAGGTGGAGTAGACGATGGTTGTGGAGAAGACAAAAAGAAGGAGATAATTTCACATCAACTAGGTGTATCAACGGGCTATGGAGATGCCCATTAATATATATCCATGTGAGTGAGTAGGGATTGCCATGCAATGGATGCACTAGATCTATAAGTTTATGAAAGCTCAAAAAGAAACTAAGTGGGTGTGCATCCAACTTTCTTGCTCACGAATACCTAGGGCAATTTGAGGAAGCCCATCATTGGAATATACAAGTCAAGTTCTATAATGAAAAATCCCCACTAGTAGATGAAAGTGATATCATAGGAGACTCTCTATCTTGACGATCATGGTGCTACTTTGAAGCATGAGTGTGGCAAAAAGGATAGTAACATTGTCCCTTCTCTCTTTTCAATCATTTTTTATTTGGGCCTTCTCTCATTTTTTTGGGCTCTTTTTTTTTGTCCGGAGTCTCATCCCGACTTGTGGGGGAATCATAGTCTCCATCATCCTTTCCTCACTTGGGACAATGCTCTAATAATGAAGATCATCACACTTTTATTTACTTACAACTCAAAAATTACAACTCGATACTTAGAACAAAATATGACTCTATATGAATGCCTCCGGCGGTGTACCGGGATGTGCAATGAATCCAGAGTGACATGTATAAAAAATGATGAACGGTGGCTTTGCCACAAATACGATGTCAACTACATGATCATGCAAAGCAATATGACAATGATGATGTGTGTCATAATAAACGGAACGGTGGAAATTTGCATGGAAATATATCTCGGAATGCCTATGGAAATGCCATAATAGGTAGGTATGGTGGCTGTTTTGATGAAGGATATGTGGTGAGTTTATGGTATCGGCGAAAGATGTGCAGCACTAGAGAGGCTAGCAATGGCGGAAAGGTGAGAGTGCGTATAATCCATGGACTCAAGATTAGTCATAAAGAACTCACATACTTATTCCAAAAATCTATTAGTCATCAAAACAAAGTACTAAGCGCATGCTCCTAGGGGGGTACATTGGTAGGAAAAGACCATCGCTCATCCTCGACCGCCACTCATAAGGAAGACAATCAATAAATAAATCATGCTCCGACTTCATCACATAATGGTTCACCATACGTGCATGCTACGGGACTCACAAACCTCAACACAAGTATTTCTCAAATTCACAACTACTTACTAGCATGACTCTAATATCCCATATTCATATATCAAAACAAATCATAAGGAATCAAACTTCTCATAGTATGCAATGCACTTTATATGAAAGTTTTTATTATATCCCTCTTGGATGCCTATCATATTAGGACTAATTTTGTAACCAAAGCAAATTACCATGTTGTTTAGAGACTCTCTAAATAATATAAGTGAAATACGAGAGTTCATAAATTTCTATAAAAATAAAACCACCATCGTTCTCTAAAAAGATATAAGTGAAGCACTAGAGCAATTTTGCCTAGCTCAAAAGATATAAGTGAAGCACGTAGAGTATTCTAACAAATCACAATTCATGGTGTCTCTCCCAAAAGGTGTGTACAGCAAGCATGATTGTGTCAAACTAAAAATCAAAGACTCAAATCATACAAGACGCTCCAAGCAAAACACATATCATGTGGTGAATAAAAATATAGCCTCAAGTAAAGTTACCGATAGATGAAGAAGAAAGAGGGGATGCCTTCCTGGGGCATCCCCAAGCTTAGGCTTTTTCACAACCTTGAATATTACCTTGGGCATCCCCAATCTTAGGATCTTGCCATTCCTTATTCCATAGTCCATCAAATCCTTACCCAAAACTTGGAAACTTCACAACACAAAACTTCAACAGAAAATCTCGTAAGCTCCGTTAGTATAAGAAAATAAATCACCACTATTGGTAATGTTGTGAACTCATCCTTTATTTATATTGGTGTAATATCTACTGTATTCCAACTTTTCCATGGTTCATACCCCCCGATACTAGCCATAGATGCATCAAAATAAGCAAACAACACGCGACAAACAGAATCTGGCAAAAACAGAACAGTCTGTAGCAATCTGGATATTTCGAATACTTATGTAACTCCAAAAATCCTGAGAAATTAGGAAGTCCTAGATAATTTGTATATTAATCCTACGCAAAAATAATCATTAGTTTATCGCTCTTCTGTTAAAAATAAAAACTAATCTCCTGAGTGGAAAAGTTTTTGTGTTTTAGCAGGATCAAATCAACTATCACCATAAGCTATCCCAAAGGTCTTACTTGGCACAAACACTAAATAAATAACAAAACCACATATAACCAGAGGTTAGATGAAATTTTTATTGCAAAACAGGACCTAAAAAGCGAGAACAAAAATAAAATTGGGTTGCCTCCCATCAAGCGCTATTGTTTAACGCCCCTAGCTAGGCATACAAACACGAATAGATCTAAGTGTTATCATCTTTGGCATGCAATCCATAAGTGGCACTCATAATAGATTCATAACGCAATTTAATTTTCTTTCTAGCAAAGTGTTCCATGCCTTTCCTTAACGGAAATTGAAATCTAATGTTTCCTTCTTTCATATCAATAATTGCAACTATCATTCTAAGGAAAGGTCTACCAAGAATAATAGGACATGTAGGATTGCAATCCATATCAAGAACAATGAAATGTACATGCACATAATTACTATTAGCAACAATAAGAACATCATTAATTATTCCCATAGGTTTCTTAATAGTGGAATCCACAAGATGCAAATTTAAGGAACAATCATCAAATTCACGGAAACCTAGCACGTCACATAAAGTTTTCGGAATCATGGAAACACTAGCACCCAAATCACACAAAGCAAAGCATTCATAATCTTTAATATTAATCTTAATAGTAGGTTCCCACTCATCATAAAGTTTTCTAGGGATAGAAATTTCCAATTCAAGTTTTTCTTCAAAAGATTGCATCATAGCATCAACGATATGTTTAGTAAAAGCTTTGGTTTGATTATAAGCATGAGGAGAATTCAACATGGATTGCAACAAGGAAATACAATCAATTAAAGAACAATTATCATAATTCAATTCCTTGAAATCCAAAAGGGTGGGTTCATTGCTACTTAAAGTTTTGACCTCTCCAACCCAACTTTTATCAATTTTTGCATCAAGATCTAAAAACTCCAAATCATTAGGATGCCTTCTAACTAAAGTTGACTCTACTCTAGTCCCATATTTATCAATATTAACATTGTAAAACGAAGATTCAATAGGAGTCACATCAATCACTGTAAGATCTTCATCTTTATTTTCACGGAAACTAGAAAAACATGCTTTTGTAAACCAATCTTTCTTAGCACGCATCTTAGCGGTTCTTTCTTTGCACCCATCAATGGTAATTCTCATGGCTTTGAGAGACTCGTTGGTATCATGCTTAGTTGGAATAGATCTAAGTTTCAAAGAATCAACATCAAGAGAAATTCGATCCATGTTCCTAGCCAAATCAAAAATCTTATGCTGTTTTTGTTCAATCAAAGCATTGAAATTATTTTGTGAACTAATAAATTCTTTAACACTATTCTCAAATTCAGAGGGCATCTTATTATAATTTCCATAAGAATTGTTGTAGGAATTACCATAATTATTAGACGAATTACTAGGAAATGGCCTAGGATTAAAATTACCCCTATATGCATTATTACCAAAATTGTTCCTACCAACAAAATTCACATCCATAGATTCATTATTGTTTTCAATCAAAGTAGACAAAGGCATATCATTAGGATCACTAGGAGCACTCTTATTAGCAAACAATTTTATAAGCTCATCCATCTTTCCACTCAAAACATTTATTTCTTCAACCGCATGCACTTTTTTACTAGTGGAAGATCTTTCAGTATGCCATTGAGAATAGTTAACCATAATATTATCTAGGAGTTTAGTAGCTTCTCCTAAAGTAGTTTCCATAAAAGTGCCTCCCGCGGCCGAATCTAAAAGATTTCTAGAAGCAAAGTTCACTCCGGCATAATTTTTTTCTATAATCATCCACAAATTCAAACCATGAGTAGGGCAATTTCTAATCATCAATTTCATCCTCTCCCAAAATTGTGCAATGGTCATGATCAAGTTGCTTAAAATTCATAATATCGTTCCTAAGGGAGATGATCTTAGTGGGAGGAAAGTACTTGGAAATAAAAGCATCTTTACACTTATTCCAGGAATCAATACTATTTTTAGGCAAAGATGAAAACCAAGTTTTAGCTCGATCTCTAAGCAAGAACGGAAATAGCTTCAATTTAACAATATCATTATCCACTTCTTTTTTATTTTGCATATCGCACATATCAACGAAATTATTAAGATGGGATGCGACATCTTCATTGGGAAGGCCAAAAAATTGATCTTTCATAATAAGATTCTGCAAAGCACTATTAATTTCACAAGATTCTGCATTAGCATCGGGAGCAATCTAAGTACTAATAAAATCATTATTGTTGGTATTGGAAAAGTCACACAATTTGGTATTATCTTGAGCCATCGTGACAAAGCAAGCAATCCAACACACGAGCACACAAGAAGCAAACGAAAGAGATGAACGGAAAAGGGGCGAAGAAAAGGTGAATCTTTTCGAAAATCGTTTTAGAAGTGGGGGCGAGGAAAACGAGGGGTGAATGGCAAATAATGTAATGCGAGGGGTGAGAGTTTATGATGGGTACTAGGTATGTTTTGGCTTGGTGTAGATCTCCCCGGCAACGGTGCCAGAAATCCTTCTTGCTACCTCTTGAGCTTGCGTTGGTTTTTCCCTTGAAGAGGAAAGGGTGATCCAACAAAGTAGCGTAAGTATTTCCCTCAGTTTTGAGAACCAAGGTATCAATCCAGTAGGATACAACGCGACAAGCCATCGAATACATGCACAAACAAACACCAACTTGCAACCAAGGCGATTAAGGGGTTGTCAATCCCTTTACGGTTATTCGCAAAGTAAGATCTGATAGAGATGGATAAACGGTAAAGTAATATTGTTGGTATTTTTGATTTATGGAACAGAAAGTAAAAGATTGAAAAGTAAGGAATGGCAACAGAAATTGGCAAGTTGACGGGAAACTAATATGTTGTAAAATAGACCCGGGGGCCATAGGTTTCACTAGAGGCTTCTCTCAAGATAGAAATAATTACGATGGGTGAACAAATTACTGCCGAGCAATTGATAGAAAAACGTGAAGTTATGACGATATCTAAGGCAATGATCATGAATATAGGCATCACATCTATGTCAAGTAGACCGAAACGATTCTGTATCTACTACTATTACTCCACACATCGACCGACTCCTGCCTGCATCTAGATTATTAAGTTCATCAGAACAGAGTAACGCATTAAGTAAGACTAGTCGCCAACCCGTGCGAAGGCACGGGCTAGTATGCAATAGAACTTTATATGGAATTTAGCAATTGTAAACATTAACAATGTGAAAAGGTCACATGCATCAAAAGTATAATCATTGTGTATCTTTTGAAATAATTATTAATAATACAATATTGGCTCTATACAATTTGTTTTTGCTTAATCAATGAAATTGTCATAATATTATCAGTGGTTAATTTCCAAAATGCAAACATTAAATTGCAATTTTACTATGTATTTAAAATTCATTTTTATAGAAATATTGCATGCTATTTTTGGTTGATATTTCTAATGTAAACGTCCGGACACAAATTTTTATTCTTATGGGAGACCTATTTTTTCCCATATTTGTTTTGAAAGTTCTACGTCCGTATTTTAGTTATATTTTAAAATACTTAAACTAATTAAGTTCACATTTGTATTTTAGTTTTATAATTGTAAAAGCTATTATTTTATAGCTTGCAGTCATGTGTTGTTACATATTAAGTTCTCTCTTGTCTATCAACTCTTACAATAACCAAGGTAGGGATTTTTGTCTCTTACAAACTTTTTTTTTGATTATATTTAATAATAAACAATTATAATTTTGAACTGGTATGTCTAGCTTCTAGTCTGAGATGGTTCAAATCAAGCAAACTTTCTCACAAAGTCAGTCAAATATAGTAATATGTTGTATATGGTCGATATAATTCAATGACACTGCACAATCCTAAATATGTAGCATTGGCTTTTTAGACCGGTGGAATTATCATCTGTTTATATCTTGAATATTGCAAATTTGATAGAGAAAATGAATTTTTAGTTTTATTTTATGCCAATCACTCAAATTTCTGGATTATATGCATGATCTAAAAAGAGAATGGTCAACCAAAAAAGAGCATAAGTAGGAATGACATATTGGTTAGTTTTACATGGTGGGAAACAGTGGATGGGAGATGATACCAGACATTTATTGGGGATACCATTGGAAATGTATAGAAACAAATGAGCCATCAGATACTCCCATTTTGTTATCCTACAAATCGGAAACCTTTGTCGAATAATAAGATGACCAATTTAAGAATTGAAATTGTAAATAATTCAGAGAATCAAAGAGGCCCTTTTTTGCAACATCATTTAGAAGGATGATCCAATAATGCAGCAAATGCTCTATAAAGGAGTTCCAAATTATTACAGTTATGGAGCAAGCATATCCTATCCCAAACAAAGTGGTACTCTGGTCTTGCATTCTCCAAATAAGAGGCTGAAATTGATATTTAAATCAGCGCTAGAATATCTCAAATAAAGTCAACTCCAGCAAACCCTTTTTTTGTATATAATATTTCATCGTTATTCAAAGAATGAATGTATGAAAGATACTATAAAGGGTCTTCAAAATAGATTTTTTTTCTGAAAACACTATATCTATTAATATGATTGACCTTGTGTACCTTGAGGGTTACCCAGAATTAAGGCCATAAATTTTCTCACCTTAGATACCATATTGTAACATAGAATTAAGGACAAACTATTCTTTCTCATCCTTCTCCAAATGTCTGAGACATAAGATGTTAAATTGGATGCTTCAGAACTAATCAAAACATGTCACGAATAACTGAAAACTTAATGCACAACACACATTTAATTCTGGGTTTGACATGATATAGTGTCTATCATCACCAGCATGCTTCAATAATTGTACAATCCATTGGGCTGCTACCTTACATAAATTTGTTCTGTAATTTTCTTTCAGCTACCGGAATTGAATGTCTCATATTAACTCTTTTTAAATCCCATATAACTACACATGCATGCGCATGCCTATTATTGTACAAATATATATTCCAGCAACTATGTTATGCCTTATCATAGTTCTTGTGTTGTTGACCTATTGTTATCTTCAAAATCCACATCTTTCTGAAACTAAAACTGCTTTCACATTAACCACTCTAAACTAATTATGTTTTACTTCCCTGCTTTTCTGTTGGACATCATCTTTGCCATGTCTTTTGTCAAGATGCTTCTTCCTACGCTTCCTTCAACACCATAAACACCATTTTATCATCCTCAAATGCTATAGAAACTTCTGATGCAGGTGATGTTATATGTAGATTTTAGAAACACCCTACATGGGGATTTTCAATTTGGAAAACATATCAAATATTAGCATCAAGGTAGCAATCAAGCAACATGGACATTTAGAATCACCTTCTTTAGGCTAGAACACTAGTATCTAGGACCCCTTTGCATAATGTTGTACTCGGCAAGCATGACACATGGCGTCATCTGTGTAGCCCTACGGGAGCATAGTTTTGCCGAGTGTAGAAAACGACAAAACTATGGTGCTATGTAGTATGGTCGTTAACTTGTCATTATGTATGTGTCATTTGTTTGTTGAGTTCCCTGTGTTTTGCACTCGACAATATTATTTGCAAGTGTCTACCGAGTGCCCGTGGAAAAGAAACCGGCAAAATAAACTTTGCCAGCAGGCGTCCAGCATAGCGTGCTTTCCTATGTTAAAGAGCTAAATTTCTCTCCTATTTAGAGATTAAAAAACAGTAATCAAATACCTAGCTTTGTAGCAAAAGCGACAATGGAGCTTAGCCTCGGATGTAAGACACGCACATAATAACATCACAATTGCTATCAACAGATGAAAATGTCCATAGATCGGAGTCACGTTGGTGAAAATCTAAAAGATGGGATCAGAGTTAGACTGCAGCTACGTTATTCAGTTAATTAACAAAACTTCTGTTAATAGAATTAAATATCACTCCCGTGTACAAAAAAATAATTCTAATCTAATATCTGGCTTTGCAACAAAAGAAACCTGAGAAATAAGTTCGTCGAGATTGGGGCTTCTGATGCAATCGTGACACAGAAGGATGATCGTGAGAGCCTGCTACGTCTTGAGCTTGCGTTGGTTTCCCTTGAAGAGGAAAGGGTGATGCAGCAATAGTCACTACAAAAAAAGACACATCCGTGACCTTTTGGGCCGAACGAAAAAAATCTGTCATACATATGACACTTCTATGACGATAATTGTGACAAATCCTGGTATCATCATAGATGTGGTGGGCTCCTACTTCTGTGACAAAAAATCATGACAGAAAATGGGCTTTTCGTCCTGGGCGGGCCGGAGACGCAGCTGCATGACATTCTTTGGTCCGTCCATGACGGAAAAAACCATGGTAGAAGCGGGGGGGAGGAAAATTTCGGGGAGTTGCCGGTTACGGTGGGAGGTCGAGGGCCGAGCGATGCGCGTTTCTCTCGTACAGGTACGCGTGTGTGTGTGAGGCGTTGGCTCTAACTGAACCTGAGCGAGGCGTTGGGCTCTAACTGAACCCGAGTGATTGCACTGCAGGCTACGCGTTACTGAACCCGAGCGATCAATCGATGGCTGTTAACTGAACCCGATGGAGCGATTCCTTCGCTACTACTGCTAACTGAAGCCGATCGATGCTGCCTCTGGGATGAACAGTGAGCGTTGCGGGGGGGTTTGGATGAACAGTGAGCGGTGGCGTTGCCTCTGGATGAACAGGACCCCGTGGTGTGGAGGTCTGGATGAACAGATGGTGGAGGGGTGGCCGTGGAGGGGTGGTTGAACAGGACCCCGTGGTATGGAGGGCTGGATGAACAGTAGACGGTGGAGGGGTGGTTGAACAGTAGCCGGTGGAGTAGCGCGCGGTGGAGGCTGGATGAACAGGAGCCCGTGGAGGCTGGAGGAGGTCGACGGTAGCCCGTGGAAGCTGGAGGAGGTCGATGGTGGAGATGAACAGTATCCCATGGAGTCCCGTTTTGCGGTACGCCACACCCCTCCCGATCAGCAGGACCCTCGTTTCGATCGTAGGAGGTCCGTTTCCTCCGTTTTGCGGTACGCCACACCCCTCCCGATCAACAGGACCCCTGTTTCGACCGTAGGAGGTCTGTTTCCTCCGTTGTGCGGTACGCCAGACCCCTCCCGATGAACAAGATCCTGTTTCGAACGTGGCTGGTCGAACACAAGGCCGTTTCCTCCGTTGTGCGGTACGCCAGGCCTTGTTTCCATCGCCTGTTCCGTCCAAGCCCTCCCGATGAACACGACCACGCATTCCGTTCCCACCCAGCCGGTTGGCTCCCACGCGTTCCGTTGCCTCCCGATGAACACGACGCATTCCGTTGCCTCCCCATGAACACGACGCGTTTCGTTGCCTCCCCATGAACACGACGACGACGCTATTTCTCCGTTCCGCCCAGCCATGTACGTATGCACGAGTAGGCATTCGAGACCCTGCCCGTATGTACGTACGTGGCCGTATTTTCTTTCTTGCACCCTTGCCGCTACTATAGAACGTGCGCGCCTCTACAACGACCAGTATGTACGTACACGTTCGCGACTAGAATGACAATGCTATGTACGCTTTGACTAGGTGGGTCCCGACTGTCAGGCACTTCCTTGCCTGCGAAGATGTAGCTGGTGGTTCCCAGCAGTCAGGGGGACGAATCGTTTTTTTTGCACGGACGCACTTCCTTGCGTGCGAAGATGTAGCTGGTGGGTCCCAGCAGTTGGGCGGCGAATCGTTTTTTTTTGTCCGGACGCACTTCCTTGCATGCGAAGGTGTAGCTGGTGGATCCCAGCAGTCAGGGGGAAAACATTTTTTCGTGAAATATGGTGGCCCATCCGGTGGGTCCCCGCTATCAGGTGGAGAAAAAATTATTTTGCGCGTAATAAGGAGGCACTTCCTTGCGGCCGCCGTGAACCCAGCTTTCAGCCTCTCCACGCACAGTACTCTTCCGATGGAAGTCGGTCGTTGACCACATTGACCACGCCGCGCCGAGATCACCACAGCGGTGGATGACAGCGAGGCCTAGGAAGGGGACGACGCAGAGCCGCGGAAGATGCAGCAGTGGATGCCCACGCAAAGAGGAGTACGAGGGTGTGGCTGCCGTCGCCGTAGAATAACAGGGGGTGTGGGTGAGTAGAGGGATGGCCTGGCCAGCGGTGGGAGTAGTAGCGGGCGGTGAGGCCTCCGCGGCATCACAGCCGGCCACGGGAGGCAGGAGCACGTGGCACGACCGGCGCTGCTTTGGGTGGCTGGAGCATGAAGACCAGAGGTTGAAGAAGCACTACGGCCGTTGGATGGACATCATACGGTCACTGGAGCTAGAGTCGTTCATATTGACTAAGTTGACAAAGCCCTCTATCCCCGTAAACTTAGTAGGCCCACAAGTCAGCCTCCCACCAAGGTGAGTCCCAGCTAGCAGGGGGAGTATTCATTTTTTTTGTGCGTAATAAGGAGGCATTTCCGGTGGGTCCGAGCTGACAGCGGGGGGAACATTTTTTCGCGAAATACAGAGACCCTTCCGGTGGGTCCCAGCTATCAGGTGGAGGAATCATTATTTTGCGCGTAATAAGGAGGCATTTTCCTGTGTGGGCCCCTACTGTCAGCCTCTTCCGATGGCTGTTGTTTGTTGACCATGTTGACCTCGCCGCGCCGAGAGCACAAACGCGGTGGACGAGGGCGGGGCCCAGGAAGAGAACCACCCGGAGCCGGCGAAGCCACCGCAGCGGATGCCCACGCTGAGGGGAGAACGAGCGTTGACTGGTCGGCTGCAGGGTGAGGCTGACGTCGCCGGAAAATAACAAGATATGTGGGTGGTTAGAGGGATGGCCTGGCAGCGGCACAGCCAGCCACGGGAGGAGGGAGCAGGCAGTTCCGCCGGCGCTGGTTTGGGCGGCTGGAGAAGGAAGATCAGAGATTGAAGAAGCACGGCGGCCGTTGGATGGACATCCAACAGTCACTGATGTGTATTGACTAAGTTGACAAAGCCTTGCGTACGCGTCAAAAAAAATTAGGACAGCGTCATCGTCAACCTAGTAGGCCTAGAAGTCAGCCTCCAAATCCATGGAAAACAGCATACAGCCCATTAGCCATTATTTTCAATAATTTACAGCCCATTTGCTAATTCTTAAGGATATTTGAAGCCCATATTTTTTTTATTAGCATTACAGACCATATATTCTGGGCACTGCTAAAAAATTCAACGAAATTTTGCATATTTCGGTGGGGTCCGAACTCTTTTAATCACGAAATTTGGAGTCACGTTAAAAATAGTTTTCAAAAAATTATATCAAAATAAAATTCGAAATACAATTCTCCGCAAAAAATGAATGAAATTTAGAATCTTAACTAGCAAGATGCTCGTTCGTTGCATGGAACATGAAGATGCATTTGTATGAGTAGTTTATCTTGTGGGTGAAAAGATGATATTTTAATGTAATTGCCAGTTGGCTTTGGTTTTATAAGAGTAGAGAGTAGAGAAATCCTGAAAAAATGATATTTTAATGCAATTGCCGGTTGGCTTTGGTTTAAAAATTTACAGCCCAATTCTTACAACTTATAGCCCGTTTTCTTGGGAAGCCCATTTCTTATCCCTCCTCGTCTTGAAAGATTTGCAGCCCAGCATGGCTGAGAAAAGCAAGTAGGCCTCGGTTTTGGTATTCTCCAAAAAAAAAACTGGGCTAGCCAATTTCAGAAAGAAAAAAATATCAACTGGGCTCGTCATGTGCTTAATAAAAGCGTAAGTGTGGGCTAGACGGGCCACAGCCCCCGCACAGCGCGCAGTTGAGCTCCGTCTCTGAAACTGAAAAACAACTGGGTGAGCTGCTGGGTCCCTGGTGTTATCCGCTTGTTGTGTAATTTTCTCGTTTATTGACTACATTGACAATGGCCTGGAACCTAGTTGTCAAACAATTAGGAGGAAGTGTTGTTTTGGCTTGTAATAACGAGGCACCTGCTTGCGAAATGCAATGACCCTGGTGGGTCCCTACTGTTATCCTCTCCACGTACAGTCATCTCCTGATTCCTCTTGGTTGTTGACCATGTTGACAACACCAGACGGCGGCGGGCACAGCAAGCTAACCAAGGCGGAGAACGACGGCAAGGCCTCGGACGGGAACGAACAGCAGCCATGGAAGATGCGGCAGTGTAGTGGCAGGTGGAGGGGAGTACGAGGGCAACAACATGCAAGTCAAGCATACAAATGGTACAAAAAGCCCAAGGATTAATTGTTCATCAATTTTTTAGACAAAACCCAGATTGAACATGACAGTAACATCTAACCCAACCACTCTTTTTTGCAGTCACAAACAAATGGATCGGTCTGATCCATAAAATCAACATCCTGTGCAAAAAAAATTATTTTAGGATGTCTACAACTTGTTGTAAATAGAAGCCGAGCACGTTTAGAAGCCCATTTGTCCACCTGAAACTTCTTTTTTTGCTGTTCAACATGTTCGCCCGTGAGAAATCTCTTGCTGTAAAAATTAAGCCTCACTAGTCGTCAACCCGTGCCTCTGCACGTGCTAGCACTTTGTAATACTTAATATATTCCTTTTTAAACAAAATTACTGGCAGTACTAAGATGTTTTCGTGAATTGCTATTAAACACGTCATGCAATATTTCTAACATGATTTTTGAATGATCAAATATGTCACAATGATATATAAACATTATTACCGTGTCGTTGCAAGAGACCTGAGAGTTATAGATTGTAAAAATATGAACGTGCAACTTTGTTAAAATATCCATTTGTAGAACGGGCATGATGCTATTTGGAACAAAGGTAGCCATGTTATTGGCGGGTCACTAATAGAAAATGTGAAATATAAGAGCTAAATCTTAAGGAATATAAGTAATCTGTGTGTGTTATATTAAGTTATAACCTATAAGTTCTCCAAATGGAATACCACGTAGTAGGATATGTTGTCATTTCGCCATAAAATAATAGAGTCTGAACTCAAATTTTGGTGAGATCAAGAACACTTAGGATAACGTTTTAAAAAGTTTGATAGTGAACCTGCCTTGAAAATACATGATGATTATTTTCTATAATGGGTATACGTGGAATATATTTTTAGATATTTTATTAAGAAAAAACATTCGGAATGTTCTCAGCAAAAAATGATACTCCAAAAAGGCTATTTTTAAAGTATTTTAGAGCACGGTATATTTTTTCCGAACCATGGCGAATATCATTCCATATTAAAAATTAGCACGTAGGTAAAAAAGCAAGTTTGTTCTAAAAACAATCAGAATATTTTGAATTTATTTGCTATTTTCTTGGAATTTGCTTTCAATGTGGGAGTGTTTGAGGTTGATATATATTAGTATTAGACTGTCGAGACTCCTTCTCGGCCTACGGACTGTGTGTAGATATTTCTCTATTTAATACTTATTAGGCTGAAAAATTATTGCCATATTTTCTACTTCAAGGAGTAGAATAGTTCTTCTACGTAAAACCTTTTTTTACATCTTTTCATAAAGAAAAATATGATAACTTTTGAGAAAATATCTCAACAAAAATTTACGTCCAAACATGCGACCTTTTAATGTCGGCTACCACTTTATAAAATAATATGTTGGTTTTTTTGAGGTAATAATATGTATTAGTTAGAAAACACAGTATGGACTCTGGACGTAAAGATGGAGTAACACATTTGAAGTCCATAGACTATATACACTACATGTGCACGTACGAATTGGATATTCATTTTGACTCTCAACAATATATCGCATTTACATCAATTAGACGAACACATGCTCAAATTTACCATCGAGCATGCATCAGACCATAGTAGTAAATAATTAAATGAAAGACAAAATCGGCACCATATATACATGTAGAGCTTAACCAACTGTAGGACACCATTACTTCCCATATGGAGACGTCTGATGTAGTTGACGCAGCCTATCCCATCTGAGAATGGCATGTAGCTGGCGCCCTGGTGATGTAAAGTAAAATTTGGTAGACGCTCGGTGGCCCCTTGAAGTTTCACTTATTATCTCGAGAGGCCGAGTCACCACGGCTCCCTAGATGGCGAGCAAGTTTTTTTGAAAGGTTACAAAAAGTAAATTAGATAAGGCAATACGCACGAAACGTGTAGATACCTAGCTTGGAAGCCACTGGAAAATCTATTTGGTTCTTTTGAGGTGTAACTCTATTAGGTTTCCGTGATCCAGTGAAACGTAAATCATTAGGACTCTCTCTCTAAAAATAGACTCAACGGTCCAGGTTGCAACAATCTCCTTCTTTTGCCTTTGAACGATGGATTTGCACATACGATTTATTGTCACATCCTCGCCTTTCGTTTCGTTAATCCTAGCCATAAATTGAAAATTTGACAGCTTAATTAATTCTAGCGATATGGATTAATCTGGAGTATTTGTACTTTTTCCTTTGCACATCCTGACATAATTTTTTCATTCGGCTAAAATCCTAGCCACAAATCTAAAATCCGGCAGCTTAATTAGTTCTAATGATGTGGATTAATGTGGAGGCTTCGTTGGTGCTGCTAACTTACCGAGAGACACGAAAGGGGACCAAGTGGAGCATGCATGACTCGTGTACTTCAAATCGGAGACGCGTATATTTCCTTTTTTTATTTTTGATTGAAGAGAACCAGAGAGGGACCAAGGGTGGATGCTTGTATACCTCAAATACAGGAGACGGTCAGATTTCTTTTTTTTTCTTATTCAATGGAAACGGAGAGTCCTAGTGAAGGAAAATTGACATAGGAGAGCACACCTCATGTTTCTTTATTATAGAAAGGAAAACTGAGAGAGTCCTATGGTGGACGACTCATGTACGTGCGATAGGAGAGCACGCCTAATGCTTTCATCCAACGGCTACATACACGTTAGATATTGAATGGACGGTCAATTTTTGGTAATTCCATAGTTTAACGTGGTGTCTCGTATGGTGCCTCCAATTAGTAAATATAAGATATAAGATGGACAATAGTAACCTCGCATTCAATAAGAAGAATGTGACAAAGCTTATGTTTGCCTGGTTGGATGCATGTCGTTCCATCGTTATTGTCCTCAAATGAATGTCATGAGAACTGAGAAAATCCTTGTGCTTATTACGCCAACGATTGGTTATTTGTTTTTTTCCATGTGGTTCTGCCTAAGTAGACATGAAGATTGAAAAAAGTTAAGGTCTGAAAAAAGAGTATGTCGAAAGAACGACAGCTGAACAGTTAATTCTAGTACAATATATACGGGCTTTCAATGTGCATGAAATCATCACCTCTATGTATAAATTCTCCAGAGATCGAAAGCATCGCAGCAAGCCAATAATTATGTCCAGATCAAAACTATACATTCTGATATATATGATCTTGACAGAATCCAGCAACATTGATAGGCTATCAATGGACGAACTCTTCATTGAGCATATAACATAATATTAGTACCCAAAGTGTACTCCAAGATGATATAAAACTTATGCGCACAAATGAAAAATGCAGCATATGATTACAAATGTGTAGATGATAATATACGGTACCTGAAAAGGTGAGGAGCCAAACACCAACTCCTTGTGACTATTAAACGGGTCACGAATTACACCAAAGGTCTCCAGTTTTGGCGCAGAGACGACAGTTATTTCTGAAGGTATATAACAATTATGAAGGAGCAACCTTTCAAGTGAAGGGGCATCTTCGATGATGAGCTGTTGTCCTTCAAAACAAATTTCAATGCTTTTAAGGTGAGGCAACTTTATTTGGAGACAACTGATACCGATTTCTATTCCCAAAACAATCAGCAAGCGCTCCAGGGCAGGGCAACTGGAGTGGATGATGCTGTGCAGTGAGGCCTCCGATAGATAAACCACCACAAGTGAAAGTTTTTTAGCAGTGGGAGTCGAAGCATTTGTACCAGATCGTCTGGTAGATGGCACCGGGTGAAGGTGGCGGTGTGGAGAGAGGAGGAAAACCGCGAGATGGACAACGGTGGTGTGGGTATGAATTCTTGGTATGTTCGTGGTATGAAACTTTTGTGGTAATGGTAGAACTCAAATTGTTGGAGTTTTCTGAATTCAGGGGATGTCAGCCAAGCATCCACCTTGCCGGGTATGGACAGCAGGTAGCTTGTCGGGATGCAGAGGCATTGAACGGGGCCCTGCTGGTGAGAAGAGACAATGGCTCTGATGAGAACAAATTTAGGAAGGACAGATATCTGACGACAGTCGAGATTTAGGGGCGCGGTGTGCCATGGAGGGCGCCACCGAGTTGAGAGGACTTGTGTACGGCAGCAATCCTTGGTGGGGAGAAGCGAAATGATCTCCTCAAGGATGACATCCGGGAGATCGCTGATGCGGTCCACCGGAGATTCTACCGGTTCCTCAGATCCGGGTGGGGGGGCTCGCCACTTCTCCCCGCGCTACCGGGTGCGGGATCTACAATCGGCGTCGCCGCTGGCGGGAGCCTCATCTTCTTGGCGCTAGGGCCAGCCGACTCCATTTTCCTTGTGGGCGTCGCGCCGAGCTCACAGGTTTGAGCAGAGTAGCCAGAGACGAGCCTAGTGGCAGTGCGAGTGGGGAAGAAGGAGGGCTGGGGATTTCTGTAGGAGTGGAAGAAGAGGAGCAGGCGTTTTCTGTACGAGTGAGGAAGAAGGTGAGCGGGGTTTTCTGGACGAGTGAGGAAGATTGGAGAGTGGGAGAATTGGGTGGGGAGACGGAAGCAGGAGAGCGAGCTGTTCGTGTTTATAAGGCCCGCTGCACTAACTACTCGCTTTTTCCCAAGAACCACTCTCTTCTTTTGCGTTGCTGCATGACTGGCCATGCATGCAGGATGCATGTGCCCGCCGGCCACTGCATGTGCCTGGTTTGTTACTAGGCCTATTTAATAGGGTGGTTATGGAGTAAATTAAGGAGATTTATTTTCTCTGTGTGCATCCACCAAATTAGAGGATGCAGTACTGGATGCAGACACTCACATTAAACTAACATTCAGAAGAACAAAAGTCCAGCATGTCTATGCATCTCAATGATTCACCATACTATAACCAATATACAAAACTGTGAGAAGGTGTGGAAATAAAGAAAATTGGTCGATGCTTCTCTGAGCAAAGGGCCTCCCTGCGCACGCATTAATTTCCTGGGCATGCTTGTTTCTTCTCAATGTTGCGAGCACTTTGAGCATGTTGGAAACTCCACAGCTAGCTAGCTGCCTCATCTTGCAATTGATGCTGACACATTTGCAGCAAACACATGAGGCAATAGAGAGGACTCAACATGGGTCCATATTGTGCAGTTCCCCTGATATCATATTCATTGTCCTGAATCTGAAAAGATAGGAAAACAGTAGCTATACTTAAACGGTGTTGCAAAACAGTAGCACATATCAATAGCTCGGCATGACAAAACACGATCATCTGGACGAAGGGGATACTGACCTGCCTGAGGAAGATTACATATAATTTCATAAGTCCTTGGTTGATTTCCACCTTCGGCTGCACTACTTGTTTGCTCCTCCACACATGACAGGATCGTTCCGCACTGCATTCAGCAGGTCAACGTACGAATAAGCTAATTTCATCTTGCGATGGTCATTGTACCTAGTTACGAATGTAGGAATACCTGGAGCACCATGAGGTTAGCTGACAGCAGGTAAATGCAGCCATATAAATTTTGTGCGGTGCTACCAAAATTAAGGTTTGTATCCCTTCCTGTTATGAGAATTCTTCTTGAAGTTGGTAGAATGTGACGGCTTGTTCTTTGCATCAAACTTGCCTTTCCCCTGAGATTTGTTCTTGTTGTTTTGGGGCTGGTTGGGCTGGAAGTTCTTCTCGTGTACCATCTGGGCACTAGAAGCTCCCTCGACGACCCGAGCACGTGTGTCTTTTGCTCTCGCCTTCTCCTTAAAATCAAGAGTGCTAATGAGATCCAAAATAGAAAACTCATGTCTCTGGTTTTTCAGAGAAGTAGCAATATCATTCCACGAAGGTGGAAGCTTGGAGAGTGATTGTATCTCAAGTTCCTTAGAGAGTGTCTGTATCTCATGAGTCTGCTGAACAACAGAGCGCTCATCAGTCATCTTGTAGTCACAGAATTGCTCCATGATGTATAACTCGTTGCCAGCACCTGAGGGCCCAAACGTGGCCTCGAGCGCAGCCCACATGTCTTTGCCGCTGTCAAACAACATATACGAATCCACAATGGAATCGTCAAGAACACTCAGCAGGGCGGCTTTGAAGAGGGTATCCATATTCTGAAAAGCTTCCTGCTGTGTAGGATTAAGATCGCCCTCAGGCTTACCCTTAGTGGCGTCATAGCAGTACATGATCTGAAACCAATATACTGCTCTTGTGCACCACCTTTTATATTGCACCCCCTTAAAAGTAGGTGGCTTCAAAAGCACAGCAAAACCACTCAGAGTAAATTGCATGTGATCAGGTTTTTGGATTGGATTGTTGAATATATGAGCAATTTATTATGAGATTTAATCCGAATCAGCAGTAAATAGATCATGACGACAATTGCAAACATCAAAGTAATGATGCGGACTAAACCAGGAGGACAGAATCACATACTGTACAGTGGGAGCAGAACTGATGTGGTTGATGTTGTCACTCATGTCGCTGATGAAGAGGTTACCGAGGTCGGGGAAGAAGGCTGTCATTGAGGAAGTCATTGCTGGCAGCAGTCACAGGAGTGTGCTCCCCGAAAACCTGATCGCCCCTCTCACGTACAAGATCACGAAAGGCGGGGTTCGGAAGACTGCTGTCCCTTCTCGCGGTGCACGCCGGAAGGAGGGCTAGAGAAGAACTGCGTGGCGGCGCTAAGATCCGGAACGGTGCAAAACCATATGATACAGCGGCGGCTAGGGTAGAGCATGTCAGGTCGGAGTATAATAGTAGGCCTTTGGCCCCCAAACCCCACGTCCAAGTCAATAATAGCTCAAAAAAAGTCAATAATAGCCCCACCAAGGTTTGCCTCAAAAAAACGGAGTAATTAAGGTGTCCGTTAGTCCCTTTAGTATAAATACAATATCATTAATAATGGCCCCACCTTTTGTCTCACAAAGTAGAGTGTATGTTGGAGTACAACCGGCTACACGTTTACAATCCGCTTCTCTTCTCTCTCCTCTTCTCTCTCCTTCAACAAAGCACAAATACTATATTTAAATCCTTATAGCCTGCTTATGTCATCTAATTATAGTAATTGCTCTAAAAGTTACTATCCACTGTGTAGTCTGAAATGTCGGGCGTGCAGCGGGCGGTGCCCTCGGTCGGTGCGCCGCTTCAACGGCGGAAGCAGTGAGAGGTCGCGTCGCCCTGACTTGCCATCAACGTGGAGCGGCAGGCTCAGACGGCGCCGGGCGGGAAGCGCGCGCGGGAGGGGGAGGGGTTTTTGTTGGGCCAAGAAGGTGAGAAGCCAACTTGGGATCGGTCCGGACGGGGAAATATCATGTGCTCCCATACTCTACATATGACACTAGTCTATGTTACTGCTCCCTCCTTTCCGGTTTATAGAGATGTTTAGAGTAACATAGTAATATGTTACAGTACAAGTTACTCCCCACTATGACTGGCCTTGGCCTCTCCCTGTGCTCCACCATGTATAGCTGCTAAGCCTGCCACGTAGGCATAAAATATGATGTGTCACCAATAAACTAAGCACCTATGCATTCAACACTTGAGTTACAAAGCCATTTAATGCACTTAGCACCTCATCTAAAGAGCATTAATAGTATAGCCAGCTGCTGGCTATAAGCCTACAGCCCATCTTATAGTCAACATGTACAAAGTGCCTAGGAGCACGTGCTAGAGCTGGCTCTTCATGAAGAGCCTGCTTACCTTCTCTCTCCTCTTCTCTTTCCTCCAACTAAGCAGAAATATACTACTGTTTATTCCTTATATCCCGCTGACTCAGGTCTATTGTACTTGCTCTAAGAACATCTAAGCACTTGCTAGCACCCCCTTGACCGTGGACCTTGACAGTGTACGTCACCTTGTGTCTCATAATTTTCCTCGTCATCATCTGAGTCCTAGAAGATCTCACCCACATCATCATTAGCATGTAGCCGCCTTGATAGACAACGTGCACAGAAGGAGTAGAGGCGACTGGGGACGCACCACCACCACGTCGTGGGCACTCCGTATGTGCTCGTGTGCATGCAGCGTGCGTGTTTTTCTATCGGTGCTAGCTCTAAAGCCAAGGTTGCGGTCGTCTTTGTCTCCGACTAGTAGTTGAGCAACGACGGCAAAGAGGTGTTGCAAGAGATGCGTATGCGCCGTTGCGTGCGAGCTTCGCCGTAGCACGACGAACCGGACGTCGCCGCGGATGGCGCATGCCTCCATGCAGCCGAGTGTGTGCGCATGCATGTGTTATTCACGTGCATTCTGCGGCCGAGCGTGTGTGCATGCACGTCTTGTGTACATGCATTGTGTGCTCCATGCTGTGCGCGTATGTGCATGAGTTGGATCGGATGGAGTTAGTGTGTTGGCTTGTGTACGTATTTTAGAGTGTAGATTCACTCATTTTGTTTCGTATGTAGTCCCTTATTGAAATATCTAGAAAGACTTATATTTGGGAATGGAGGCAGTATAAAACATCTTCAACTTAGCATCCTGATGTACCGTTTCTAGTGGTTAGCGAAAAGTTCACGTTCTTTTAGTTGTTTATAGGTGGGCAGGCGGCAAAAAACAGGGGAAAACGCGCAAGGTTCCTTGCAGACGCTCCACCGTGAGGTTCCTTGCTCCTCCTCGATCGTCGGGAATCTATGCTCTTCAACTCTTTTCTTTTACGTGAGCTTTGTTCATCCTTTTCCCAACACGTGAGACATCTAGCATCAACGTGCACGTGTCGTGCAAGAAAATGGAGATAATCAGATAAGCAGTGCGTAAGTGAGTCGTGCGGGGGGGAAGCGGGGGGAAACCCTTTTCCGTAAGTGAGTCGTGCACTTTGATGGCACCTACGCAATATTTTTTTCTCCTCGATGTTACGTGAATGACACGTGAATAGTGCACGTACTCAACGACGGAGCATGGGATGGTAGCAATGACATGGTCAACCCTTTTTTGGAGAGAGTATATACTACTAGTAAATAACTTCGATGTGTCCCGTCAACTCGCAGAACGACGAGAAGCTTGATTATGCCTTCTCGCTCGCCAACGCGTGCGCGGTGGCTCACAGCACGAGGAGAAACTTTTGCTTCCAAGCGGTGGACGTGTAGCAGTTCATTTGGTGTCAGATTGCCAGAAGCACTACTGTAGAACCATCGACTTCCGGAAGAGGCGAAGAGCCAAGCGCAAGGTCACCTACTAACCTTAGGCTAGGCGTAGTGGGAGTAACATAAGTAGGGGTACCTCCTCCCTCAAAAAAAAGTAGGGGTACCTCCTTTTTTATTCTAGAAACAACCACAGGCGAATATCAAGGTGCTAGTTACGTAGAACAAATTTCCTGCAGTCCGTGCTCAGCTCTCCTCTATCTCTCTTCTCAGCCAGCCAGCAGACGCGCGGAGCCCATCATCTGTTTGCTCACATGCGGCCCCACATGTCAATGAAAACACAAGAGGACCCACTGAACTTGCACATCTTTCACCTCGATGTGCTGGCGATGAAAACAAATCCAATAAAGATCTTCGGTGGCCGCTTTTGGAGTTACTCAAGAGTAGTAAGATTCAATTTATAGTTTAACCCAAGATGCACATCTCGTGGCTCCACTCTATTTTCTTTCATGACACGACCTGGATGCTGGATGTCCCACGTGTCGGCAAAAGGAGGAAGAACCCGACCAAATCTTCGGTTGTGCTCTCGGATTATACTAGTTGTGCTAACTTAAAAAAATTATTGTGTACTCCCTCCATTCCAAAATACTTGACTTCCATTTGCCCAAAAATGGATGTGCCTATTGTTGGAAATATGCGCTAGAGGCAATAATAAATTAGTTATTATTATATTTCCTTGTTCATCATAATCGTTTATTATCCATGCTATAATTGTATTGATAGGAAACTCAGATACATGTGTGGGTACATAGACAACACCATGTCCCTAGTAAGCCTCTAGTTGACTAGCTCGTTGATCAATAGATGGTTACGGTTTCCTGACCATGGACATTGGATGTCGTTGATAACGGGATCACATCATTAGGAGAATGATGTGATGGACAAGACCCATTCCTAAGCCTAGCACAAAGATCGTAGTTCGTATGCTAAAGCTTTTCTAATGTCAAGTATCATTTCCTTAGACCATGAGATTGTGCAACTCCCGGATACCATAGGAATGCTTTGGGTGTATCAAACGTCACAACATAACTGGGTGGCTATAAAGGTGCACTACAGGTATCTCCGAAAGTATCTGTTGGGTTGGCACGAATCGAGACTGGGATTTGTCACTCCGTGTAAACGGAGAGGTATCTCTGGGCCCACTCGGTAGGACATCATCATAATGTGCACAATGTGACCAAGGGGTTGATCACGGGATGATGTGTTACGGAATGAGTAAAGAGACTTGCCGGTAACGAGATTGAACAAGGTATCGGTATACCAACGATCGAATCTCGGGCAAGTACAATACCGTTAGACAAAGGGAATTGTATACGGGATTGATTGAGTCCTTGACATCGTGGTTCATCCGATGAGATCGTCGTGGAACATGTGGGAGCCAACATGGGTATCCAGATCCCGTTGTTGGTTATTGACTGGAGAAACGTCTCGGTCATGTCTGCATGGTTCCCGAACCCGTAGGGTCTACACACTTAAGGTTCGATGACGCTAGGGTTATAAAGGAAGTTTGTATGTGCTTACCAAATGTTGTTCGGAGTCCCGGATGAGATCCCGGACATCACGAGGAGTTCCGGAATGGTCCGGAGGTAAAGATTTATATATGTAAAGTTGTTGTTCGGGTTCCGAAAAAAGTTCGGGTTTTTTCGGTATTGTACCGGGAAGCTTCCAGAAGGTTCCGGAGGATTTCGGAGGGGTCCGGAGGTCCAGAAATTGTTCCACCACGTCCAATACAGTAGCATGGGCTGTAGGGGGGCGCCCTAGCCTTAATGGGCCAGGGGCACCAGCCCCCCCAAGGCCCATGCGCATGGGAGAGAGAAAACCCTAAGGGGGAGGGCCTCCACTTGACTTGGGAGGCACTCCTCCCCCCTTGGCCGCCGCCCCCTCCTCAGATTGGATCTGAGGGGGCCGCCCCCCCCCCCTCTCCCTTGCCCCTATAT
>NC_041383.1:532189428-532217991 GCF_002162155.2 Triticum dicoccoides | reverse complement strand
GGAGGGCAGCCGCACCACAAGTTCTGGCGCAGCCCTCCCCCTCTCCCAAGTACTCCTCCTCTCTCGCGGTGCTTGGCGAAGCCCTGCAGGATTGCCACGCTCCTCCACCACCACCACGCCGTTGTGCTGCTGCTGGATGGAGTCTTCCTCAACCTCTCCCTCTCTCCTTGCTGGATCAAGTCATGGGAGACGTCACCAGGCTGTACGTGTGTTGAACGCGGAGGTGCCGTCCGTTCGACACTAGGATCTCCGGTGATTTGGATCATGACGAGTACGACTCCTTCAACCCCGTTCTCTTGAAATCTTCCGCTTAGCGATCTACAAGGGTATGTAGATGCACTCTCCTTCCCCTCGTTGCTGGTTTCTCCATAGATAGATCTTGGTGACACATAAGAAAATTTTGAATTTCTGCTACGTTCCCCAACAGTGGCATCATGAGCTAGGTCTATTGCATAGATTCTTTGCACGAGTAGAACACAAAGTAGTTGTGGGCGTTGATTTTGTTCAATATGCTTACCGTTACTAGTCCAATCTTGTTTCGACGGTATTGTGGGATGAAGCGGCCCGGACCGACCTTACACGTACACTTACGTGACACAGGTTCCATCGACTGACATGCACTTGGTGCATAAGCTGGCTAGCGGGTGCCAGTCTCTCCCACTTTAGTCGGAACGGATTCGATGAAAAGGGTCCTTATGAAGGGTAAATAGCAATTGGCATATCACGTTGTGGTTTTGCGTAGGTAAGAAACGTTCTTGCTAGAAACCCATAGCAGCCACGTAAAACATGCAAACAACAATTAGAGGACGTCTAACTTGTTTTTGCATTGTATGCTATGTGATGTGATATGGCCAAGAAGAATGTGATGAATGATATGTGATGTATGAGATCGATCATGTTCTTGTAATAGGAATCACGACTTGCATGTCGATGAGTATGACAACCGGCAGGAGCCATAGGAGTTGTCTTTATTTATTGTATGACCTGCGTGTCATTGAACAACGCCATGTAATTACTTTACTTTATTGCTAACCGGTAGCCATAGTAGTAGAAGTAATAAGTTGGCGAGATAACTTCATGGACACACGATGATGGAGATCATGGTGTCATGCCGGTGATAATGATGATCATGGAGCCCCGAAGATGGAGATCAAAAGGAGCAATATGATATTGGCCATATCATGTCACTTTTTGATTGCATGTGATGTTTATCATGTTTATGCATCTTATTTGCTTAGAACGACGGTAGTAAATAAGATGATCCCTCTTTAAAATTTCAAGAAAGTGTTCCCCCTAACTATGCAACGTTGCGAAAGTTCGTCGTTTCAAAGCACCACGTGATGATCGGGTGTGATAGATTCTTACATTCACATACAACGGGTGTAAGCCAGATTTACACACGCGAAACACTTAGGTTAACTTGACAAGCCTAGCATGTACAGACATGGCCTCGGAACACAAGAGACCGAAAGGTCGAGCATGAGTCGTATAGTAGATACGATCAACATGAAGATGTTCACCGATGATGACTAGTCCATCTCACGTGATGATCGGACACGGCCTAGTTGACTCGGATCATGTAATCACTTAGATGACTAGAGGGATGTCTATCTGAGTGGGAGTTCATAAGATGAACTTAATTATCCTGAACCTAGTCAAAAGATCTTTGCAAATTATGTCGTAAGCTCGCGCTTTAGTTCCACTGTTTAGATATGTTCCTAGAGAAAATATAGTGGAAAGTTGATAGTAGCGATTATGCGGACAATAGAAAGCTTATGTCCTTAATGCACCGCTTAGTGTGCTGAACCCCAAACATCGTTTGTGGATGTTGCGAACATCTGACATACACGTTTTGATAACTACGTGATAGTTTAGTTAAATGGTTTAGAGTAGAGGCACCAAAGACGTTTTCAAAACATCGCGGAACATATGAGATGTTTTGAGGGCTGAAATTGGGATTTCAGGATCGTGCCCACGTCAAGAGGTATGAGACCTCCGACGATTTTCTTAGCCTGCAAACTAAGGGAGAAAAGCTCAATCGTTGAGCTTGTGCTCAGATTGTCTGAGTGCAACAATCACTTGAATCGAGTGGGAGTTGATCTTCCAGATGAGATAGTGATGTTTCTCCAAAAGTCATTGCCACCAAGCTGCTAGAGCTTCATGATGAACTATAACATATCAGGGATAGATATGATGATCCTTGAGGTATTCATGATGTTTGACACCGCGAAAGAAGAAATCAAGAAGGAGCATCAATTGTTGATGGTTGGTGAAACCACTAGTTTCAAGAAGGGCAAGGGCAAGAAGCGATACTTCATGAAATGGCAAATCAGTTGCTGCTCCAGTGAAGAAACCCATGGTTGAACCCAAACCCGAGACTAAGTGCTTCTGTGATAAGGGGAATAGTCACTAGAGCGGAATTACCCTAGATACTTGGTAGATGAGAAGGCTGACAAGGTCGATAGAAGTATATTGGATATACATTATGTTAATGTGTATTTTACTAGTACTCCTAGTAGCACCAGGGTATTAGATACCGGTTCGGTTGCTAAGTGTTAGTAACTCGAAATAAAAGAGCTACGGAATAAACGGAGACTAGCTAAAGGTGAGTTGACGATATGTGTTGGAAGTGTTTCCAAGTTTGATATGATCAAACATCGCCACGCTCCCTCTACCATCAAGATTAGTATTAAACCTGAATAATTGTCATTTGGTGTTTGCGTTGAGCATAGACATGATTGGATTATGTCTATCGCAATACGGTTATTCATTTAAGGAGAATAATGGTTACTCTGTTTATTTGAATAATTCCTTCAATGGTCCTGCACCTGAAATGAATGGTTTATTGAATCTCGATCGTAGTGATACACATTTTCATGCCAAAAGATATAAGATAGTAATGATAGTACCACTTACTTGTGGCATTGCCATGTAAGTCATATTGGTATAAAACGCATGAAGAAGCTCCATGTTGATGGATCTTTGGACTCACTCGTTTTTTGATAAGTTTGAGACATGCGAACCACGTCTATTGGTGTATAAGCATGAAGAAACTCCATGCAGATGGATCGTTTGGACTCACTTGATTTTGAATCACTTGAGATATGCAAATCATACCACATGGGCAAGATGACTGAGAAGCCTCGTTTTCAGTAAGATGGAACAAGATAGCAACTTGTTGGAAGTAACACATTTTGATGTGTGCAGTCCAATGAGTGCTGAGGCATGCAGTGAATATCGTTATGTTCTTACTTCACAGATGATTCGAGTAGATGTTGAGTATATTTACTTGATGAAACACAAGTCTGAATTATTGAATGGTTCAAGTAATTTCAGAGTGAAGTTGAAGATCATTGTGACAAGAGGACAAAATGTCTATGATATGATCATAGAGATGAGTATCTGAGTTACAAGCTTTGGCACGCAATTAAGACATTGTGGAAATTGTTTCACAATTAATACCGCCTGGAACACCATAGTTTGATGGTGTGTCCGAACATCATAGTTGCACCCTATTGGATATGGTGCGTACCATGATGTCTCTTATCAAATTACCACTATCGTTCATGGGTTAGGCATTAGAGACAACCACATTTACTTTAAATAGGGCACCACGTAATTCCGTTGAGACGACACCGTTTGAACTATGGTTTGAGAAACCTAAGTTGTCGTTTCTTAAAAGTTTGGGGCTACGATGCTTATGTGAAAAAGTTTCAGGTTGATAAGCTTGAACCCAAAGCAGATAAAATGCATCTTCATAGGACACCCAAAACAGTTGGGTATACCTCCTAATTCAGATCCGAAAACAATAGGGATTGTTTCTTGAATCGGGTCCTTTCTCGAAGAAAAGTTTGTCTCGAAAAGTTGAGTGGGAGGATGGTGGAGACTTGATATGGTTATTGAACCGTCACTACAACTAGTGTGTAGCAGGGCATAGGAAGTTGTTCCTGTGGCACCTACACCAATTGAAGTAGAAGCTTATGATAGTGATCATGAAACTTCGGATCAAGTCACTAGCGTACCTCGTAGGGTGATAAGGATGCGTACTGCTTCAGAGAGGTACAGTAATCCTGTCTTGAAGGTCATGTTGCTAGACAACAATGAACCTACGAGCTATGGAGAAGAGATGGTGGGCCCAAATTCCGACAAATGGTTAGAAGCCATGAAATCCGAGAAAGGATCCATTTATCAGAACAAAGCATGGACTTTGGTGGACTTGCCCGATGATCGGCAAGCCATTGAGATAAATGCATCTTTAAGAAGAAGACGGACGTGGACAGTAATGTCACCGTCTATGAAGCTCGACTTGTGGCGAAGAGTTTTTTACAAGTTCAAGGAGTTGACTACGATGAGATTTTCTCATTCGTAGCGATGCTTAAGTCTGTCGGAATAATGTTAGCATTAGCTGCATTTATGAAATCTGGCAGATGGATGTCAAAAACGAGTTTCCTTACCAGTTTTCATAAGGAAAGGTTGTATGTGATACAATTAGAGAGGTTTTGTCGATCCTAAGGATGCTAAAAGGTATGCTAGCTCCAGCGATCCTTCTAAGGACTGGAGTAAGC
Source organism: Triticum dicoccoides (assembly GCF_002162155.2). Taxonomy (NCBI): domain Eukaryota; kingdom Viridiplantae; phylum Streptophyta; class Magnoliopsida; order Poales; family Poaceae; genus Triticum; species Triticum dicoccoides. The sequence goes on along the minus strand of NC_041383.1, from coordinate 532,213,426 downwards.
ATCTCAGAGTTGGAATATGTACTTTGATAAGATGATCAAAGATTTTGGGTTTATACAAATTTATGAGAAACTTGTATTTCCAAAGAAGTGAGTGGGAGCACTATAGAATTTCTGATGAGTATATGTTGTTGACATATTGTTGATCAGAAATGATGTAGAATTTTCTGTAAAGCATATAGGGTTATTTGAAAAGTGTTTTTCAAGTGAAAACCTGGTTTAAGCTACTTGAACATTGAGCATCAAGATCTATGAGGATAGATCAAAAACCTCTTAATGGTACTTTCAAATGAGCATATACCTTGACATGATCTTGAAGGTGTTCAAGATATCAGTCAAAGAAGGAGTTCTTGCCTGAGATGTAAGGTATGAAGTCAAGACTTAAAGCTCGACCATGGCAGAAAAGAGAGAAAGGACGAAGGTCATCCCCTATCTTTCAGACGTAGGCTCTATAGTATGCTATGCTGTGTACCGCACCGGAAGTGTGCCTTGCCATGAGTCAGTCAAGGGGTACAAGAATGATCCAGGAATGGATCATTGGACAACGGTCAAAATTGTCCTTGGAGTAAATAAGGACATGTTTCTCGATTATGGAGGTGATAAAGAGTTCAGCGTAAAGGGTTACGTCGATGCAAGCTTTAACACCTATCCGAATGACTCTGAGTAGCAAACCAGATACGTATAGTGGAGCAATCATTTGGAATAGCACCAAGTGGAGCGTGGAAGCAGCATTTACAATATGACCTAGAGATTTGCGAAGTACATACGGATCTGAATGTTGTAGACCCGTTGACTAAAACCTCTCTCAAGCAAAACATGATCAAACCCCAGAACTCATTGAGTCCTAATCACATGATGATGTGAACTAGTTTAATGACACTAGTAAACTCTTTGGATGTTGGTCACATGGCGATGTGACCTGTGAGTGTTAATCACATGGCGATGTGAACTAGATTATTGACTCTAGTGCAAGTGGGAGACTGTTGGAAATATGCCCTAGAGGCAATAATAAATTAGTTATTATTATATTTCCTTGTTCATGATAATCGTTTATTATCCATGCTATAATTGTATTGATAGGAAACTCAGATACATGTGTGGGTACATAGACAACACCATGTCCCTAGTAAGCCTCTAGTTGACTAGCTCGTTGATCAATAGATGGTTACGGTTTCCTGACCATGGACATTGGATGTCGTTGATAACGGGATCACATCATTAGGAGAATGATGTGATGGACAAGACCCATTCCTAAGCCTAGCACAAAGATCGTAGTTCGTATGCTAAAGCTTTTCTAATGTCAAGTATCATTTCCTTAGACCATGAGATTGTGCAACTCCCGGATACCGTAGGAATGCTTTGGGTGTATCAAACGTCACAACGTAACTGGGTGGCTATAAAGGTGCACTACAGGTATCTCCGAAAGTATCTGTTGGGTTGGCACGAATCAAGACTGGGATTTGTAACTCCGTGTAAACGGAGAGGTATCTCTGGGCCCACTCGGTAGGACATCATCATAATGTGCACAATGTGACCAAGGGGTTGATCACGGGATGATGTGTTACGGAACGAGTAAAGAGACTTGCCGGTAACGAAATTGAACAAGGTATCGGTATACCAACGATCGAATCTCGGGCAAGTACAATACCGTTAGACAAAGGGAATTGTATACGGGATTGATTGAGTCCTAGAAATCATGGTTCATCCGATGAGATCGTCGTGGAACATGTGGGAGCCAACATGGGTATCCAGATCCCGCTGTTGGTTATTGACTGGAGAAACGTCTCGGTCATGTCTGCATGGTTCCCGAACCCGTAGGGTCTACACACTTAAGGTTCAATGACGCTATGGTTATAAAGGAAGTTTGTATGTGGTTACTGAATGTTGTTCAGAGTCCCGGATGAGATGCCGGACGTCACGAGGAGTTCCGGAATGGTCCGGAGGTAAAGATTTATATATGTAAAGTTGTTGTTCGGGTTCCGAAAAAAGTTCGGGTTTTTTCGGTATTGTACCGGGAAGCTTCCAGAAGGTTCCGGAGGATTCCAGAGGGGTCCGGAGGTCCGGAAATTGTTCCACCACGTCCAATACAGTAGCATGGGCTGTAGGGGGGCGCCCTAGCCTTAATGGGCCAGGGGCACCAGCCCCCCCAAGGCCCATGCGCATGGGAGAGGGAAAACCCTAAGGGGGAGGGCCTCCACTTGACTTGGGACGCACTCCTCCCCCCCTTGGCCGCTGCCCCCTCCTCAGATTGGATCTGAGGGGGCTGGCCCCCCTCTCCCTTGACCCTATATATATGTGGGGGGTGGGAGGGCAGCCGCACCACAAGTTCTGGTGCAGCCCTCCCCCTCTCCCAAGTACTCCTCCTCTCTCGCGGTGCTTGGCGAAGCCCTGCAGGATTGCCACGCTCCTCCACCACCACCACGCCATTGTGCTGCTGCTGGATGGAGTCTTCCTCAACCTCTCCCTCTCTCCTTGCTGGATCAAGGCATGGGAGACGTCACCGGGCTGTACGTGTGTTGAACGTGGAGGTGCCGTCCGTTCGGCACTAGGATCTCCGGTGATTTGGATCACGACGAGTACGACTCCTTCAACCCCGTTCTCTTGAACGCTTCCACTTAGCGATCTACAAGGGTATGTAGATGCACTCTCCTTCCCCTCGTTGCTGGTTTCTCCATAGATAGATCTTGGTGACACGTAAGAAAATTTTGAATTTCTGCTACGTTCCCCAACACCTATATGCTAAAACATGTCTAGATACATATATATTTTGACAAGTAGAACGGAGGGAGTAGAATGGATGCAAGTTTTTGTATTGGAAAGAAGAGTACATCCATATATTTATAGAGCATTGGAGTTGGCCTTACAAGTGGGACCGCAGTTGAGGAAACCGACTATCGGCAAACCCCCACCTCGCCCGCCGCGCGATGGCTGAGTTAGAGAAACGATGAGGTTGAAGAGATTGATCTAGCACGGACTCTAAGAAACATGGTGTCAGATGGAAGTCGTGCTGGTGGCGTGTGCCGTACTCCTGGACGTGAATGCTTGTTCTGGCCCATGCCACCCTACTACTCCTACTACTTACTATATAGTACTAGTATCGAGGATTCGAGGTGCTGGTTATGTAGTACTCCCTCCGTCCGGAAATACTCATCGGAGAAATGGATAAAAATGGAGGCATCTAGAACTAAAATATGTCTAGATACATTCATTTCTCCGACGAGTATTTTCGGACGGAGGGAGTACAATAGGGCTACAGTAAAAACACCCGCACGACGCGTGAAGCATGTGAAGCTAGTACAAATAGTGTACTACTATTGTTGATTGGACTCATCCGATAACCTGTTGCAATGCATGTACAATTATGTATTCGAAAAATATATTTTTGCCTTGTCGCACCAGTCACTCACAGAAGCAACTCGAAAGCCATTCATAAATTTAGTAAGTTTATCACAGGCATATCATTTTATTACATACAACAGGTCATCAACCCATATCGACAATGAGGATACATTATAAATACAAAGTTTTCACCACACAACAAATAACAAGCAATGAAATGAACTTCAACTCAACCATTCCTCGGTGTTGGAAACACTTGCTTTGAACCACAAGTGATTCTCTGGGACGGGCATCTATTGTCGATCTCGAGACCAACGCAGGACTGATCATCCAGGCTGAAGCGGCCTACTATATCAGTACTAGGGTAGGGAACCACGCTAATGTCCGAGGTATAGACACAGTTGCTTATCATAAATGGTGCTAGTAACGTTGTGTCAACAGTAGTTGGATCGCCTTTCACCATCATCGGATAGTTTTGTCCAAGGAAGAGCAAGTTTTCTCCAAGACTATCAATTCTGTACCAGGGAGAAGGTGTTGGCTCTAGCACACTAGTATCCATCCCGAATACCATGCAACGGGTGTTGGAATAGGTCCGGAGAGTGCGACCATGGGAGACTACACCTGCTTCCTTAGCAGTAACATCATCAGTGGGCTGTATACACACGAGAAGAGGTGATCCATCGGAATTAGTTGCCAGGCGCCAACGAGTATATGGGCGCTGCTCGTCTTCATGCTCGTGATCATCACCATCTTCATCTCCCCCTTGGTTATAAAAAATTTCAAGTATAGGTGGTGGAATGTTCACAGGACCTTGGAAACATAAGAAGAAGGTTAATTAGTAAAGGGAAACTTGCTAACCCGCATGCATGTGGATGAAACAATTATAATTACGGTGGAAGACAAACGTACCGAAATCATAACGATTCCATGCAAAAATAGTGCCATGAGTGGTGGAAGCAAACACAAGGCCCTCGTATTGAATTGCATCGTAGTACTCATGCGTGTACAGCAATTGATTTTTGAGCAATGTCCATCGAGTCAAACCAGCAACGACGGCAACAAGCTTGTCGAAGATAGCAACAACTTCATAGTTGTTGTAATTCCAAGAGCGGGTGGGAACTCTAGAAATTGCTATCTTCCGTAGAAGACAGTCACCATGATTGTATTTGAACATGCGTACAATACCAGTGTGCTCAACCTCTGGGCAGTCTGCTGAGATTTTTGGAAGTGGAATCCGGTCACGAGTGTACACATTCAAAAGTTCCCACTTGCAGTTGGACCCAATGTAAACAACTCAATCTCCATTTGCGCCTGCCGAAGCCTTGCCCTGAAGCGATGGCATCTTAACATCATACATTGTGGGGACCCCAACTCATAAATCGTGATCACCGAATGCACGTGTATAGTGATCCCAGAGCTCAATGCTCACTAAACACACAGAAGCTGAATAACAAGAGTCTTACATCCATACATACCGTCTTACACAAATTATGACCATTATGGTCAAGTCTTACATAGATAAAGCCACAAGGGCTGAATACCAAATAAACTTAAGCAGCGGAAATCTTCGTCGATAAGTAGAACCCATGCCATCTGCCTTAACTCTACAGGCATTCTAAATGGGAAACGTCCTAGTTCGCATGTTCGTCTCCAAAGAACTCTTCTTCGAACTCCTGTTCTTCCATGCCTGGTCAATTAAATAACCAGTGGCAAGCCAATGAGTACATTGAATGTACTCGCAAGCAACCCATGTTTTGGTTCAAGATACCACAATGCATGATATAGGTAAATTTTTGCAGAAAGCTAGTTTTGAGTGCAATAACATGTTCAACAACTTGTAAGACATGCATCAGGAGAATTCAGTTAAGCATGAGGACAGGTTACATATATCAACATAAATAGAGTGGGCATCAACCCAACTCAATCATGTCAAGTCCTTTGACTTGACCCAAGTAGTTCTCCCCACTTATCCAACACACACACTGGTTTGTAAACATGTGGACGTAGCCCAAGAGCGGTTACCCAACTGTCCTTGCTCGTGGACACGGCTATTCGAATAGTTTTACACTCTGCAGAGGTTGCATACTTTACCCACAAGATCCGGGGAACTTCCGTGTCATCCACGACCCGTGATACCTCAAGTACCCGGGGTAAGCACCCGATCACTATCTTTCCCTAGACGACACTAACAAGGAGTCCACTCGTTGTTCCGTATCCTCACGATGTACATCATACGGGACTCACTCGAGATCATAACATCCGAGAGGGGACACAACAGTGTATCCGGTGCCCTGTGAAAACAGTCATGGCTGCCCTACCTGGCACGACCCCGTCCCGAGAGAGAGCACCAACTCTCCCCCGTCACTAGTAATGCGGGCTCCAAGCTAGTATCGGCCTAGGTATTCAATAATGCCCTTTCCCATACAAGGGTAGAGTGGTTGCGCATGTAAGGTTGGAATAACGGTCGCAACTTAAACCAATCCGTTTTGAAAACAACACACACTTGCCTTGGTACACCACTTCGTCATCAAGTGGCTACCCAACTCATCATCTCCCCCAGGCATAAGTGGCACCCGATGGGTTTTTCAAAAAGTCTTTTGAAAATACTTTGTCTCCATTATCATGCATATTCCCGTCGCTTTTCGTGTAGCACTACTTTAGCATCCTATCTACTCCCACCAGCATAACCCTCATAAGAAGGTAGGGTCATGCACAATGCAAGTATCAACGAGGAAGTACGGTGGCAAACCATCAAAGTGGTTACCACCTCATCATGATTCCGTTGCAACAACAATATGGTGATATATGACACGCATAAAAGGGGTTTCATAGACATGGTCAAAGGGCTGCTTGCCTGGCTCAACAAAGTCTTCTGGGTCTTCAAAGTCTTCTGGTCCAACTCCTTTGTCAGCAACGCAATCTATCGTCGCAAAATAATAACGAGAAAAATAAGGCAATAATAAAACAGAAAAACTAAAGTGCTCAGAAAAATGTCAACTCATTTTTGTTAAATACTACGGTGACAACTAAAAAGGGGGAAAATTCCTAGTTTTAGATTTGGAGTCATGAAACAGTGCTAGGAATTTTAAATGACAGGCATAAATGCTCAAATTCAAATTTAAATTTGAACAGTGAAGAAAAGTAGGTTTGATAAGAGTGAAAACTGCACCAATAAATAGGTGGTATTATTACAAGAATCTAGGAGTTGGAATTATTGCATTTGGATTATTATTTAATCCTGTGGAATTTTTGGAAAAGTGATAGAAAAAGAAAAGGAAGCTCTGTGCCTGCTGGGCCAGAACAGCCGCAGCGTAGGCGTCAGCGAGACAGAGGGGGCGATGGAGGGGAGAGGCTGACAGGCCCGCCTGTCATCCCTAACCCTGTGACAGAGGGCCGGCGGGCTCACCGGCATCGATGCAGGGCGTGGCGAGGTCGGGAGAGGGTACGGCTGGACTCAGCGTCGAGTCGCCGTTCGGGTGGAGGTGGTTGCGGTCTGGGGTGGCCTGGTTCGCCGGCGACGAGGTCTCGCTGCGGAAGAGCATCGGGCGTCATCGGTTCCGGTCATTTTCGGCTACAAAAGAAGCAAGGGAGAAAGGGGAAATGATCAGGGGTGCTCGGGGGTTCCAGATCGAGGCAGAGGAGGAGCGGGGGAGGCATGTACCTCGCGAACTCTGGCGAGACGAAGCGGCGGAGCTCGAGCTTGATCTCGAGCTCGGGTGGCTCTGGAGAGGAACTGGGGTGCAGGGGGATGATTTGGTGGTGCAGAGAGCGAGTGGTGAGGAGAGGAGAGCTCGGGGAGGCCCTTAAATAGGCGGGCGGTGGTCCACCAAAGACCCGTGCACCCGCGAGCCTGTTGCGGTCGAAGCGGGTCACGGGGGCTCGTCGGGGCGTGTCTGAGGCGTTTGTGGGGGTTGGTCTAGGGTGAGGGGAGAGAAGAGAGGGAAAGCAGGGGGCTAGGGCACCGCGCGTGTGAGCACGCTCACTGGTGCACTCAGGCGGCCGGCACACATGCGAGCTGGGGCGAGAGGAGGGAGAAGGAGGAGGGGGACCAGGTTGTGGCGTGTTGTAGACGTCGAGGAGCATCGTCGGGCGCGCTGGGAAGGCCCGAGGTGGCCGGAGGTGCTTGGCAGGGGGCGGCTACAGTGCGGGAGCGCACTATAGCATGCTCCAAAGCGTGCAAATGGCCGGCATGCCATTTTCTATGCAATGTGGGCGCGGCCAAAAGTGTCTGGTAGCTCAAGGGGGAAGTAAAGAAGTGGGATATGGCCTTGGATGCCCTGGCTGGCCAGTAGGAGAAGAGAGAGGTAGAAGAAGAGGGAGAGAGGGGCTGTCTAGGGAGGTAAATGGGGGTATTTTACCCCTGAATCATTGAGCAATGGCCAGGGGAGAGTTACTGGAGGTAGGAGAGGTCTATGAGGAGCTGTGGTAAAAAGTTGAGTTCAAGGAGAATAGTGTTAGTGGTCAAAATGGTGATTTTTGAAAAGTGGCAGAAGGTGTTTGATATGGTTTTGGGGTACTTGCACTAATTTACTTCTTGTGGCACTTGGCAGGGGTGTTGGTCATGACAAAATGACAGGGTAAAAGGAAGATGAGCTCATTTGGAAGAGTTTGCTAATGAAACTTTGGCAAACCCTAGAAATTAGCAAAAATGAACTTGTGTAGATCTAGTTGAGAAAATCACTTCTCCTTGATGAACCACTTGGTGTAGTGGCCTCATTTGGTCATGTGAACATGCTCACAGAAGTTGGGGTCAAGGAGAGAAGGTTGGTAGTACAAAGTTGTTCAAATTTGATTCTGGTCAGAGAGGGTTTTGGGGCATTTTGGTGAACCAAAATGACCTTGATTGCCATGAGGCTTTGCAAGGTGATCACAATATGCATTTGTGACTTGCTGGATTTTCCTTGGATTTTTTGTGAAAATATTTCCTGTAGAAATATTTCAAATCCTTGAAATGGGTAGAAATGGTTTTGGGAGGTTTTGTCCAATATTTTGAACATGAGCATGTGTTGAAACTCTTATATATGGGAAATATATGCCCACTGAGTTTCCCTGATTTTTGTCAAATATTTTTAAAACCATAAAATAATTTTTCCCTATTAAAGACCATTTCTGGCCTTAAGAAAAAGCTTTTAAATAAAATAGGAAAATAACTTTTAAAATTATATTTTTGTGGTTTATGGGAATCATATATCTAATAGGTTTCAAATATACCCTTTGAAGTGTTTTTCATACCCCAAATCAAGTACTTGCAGTGCAAACCTCAATTCAGGGGGTTTTGGAAAACTAATTTTTTGAAAATACTATTTGGCCAAATTTTTTTTGTAAGAAAATACTATATTGCACTATACACATGGCATGATCATTGGGCAGAAGTATGGGGAAAAGAAATGAAGTACAGAAGGTGGAGTAGTTGACTTTAAAGAGCACTAAAAATCACAGAGAGAAAACCAACTCCAACATAAAAGCCAAATAATGCAAAATTTTTGTTGGTCCAAATTTTTATGCTTTATTAATGCAAATGAAATGTTACAAAATGCAGGGTGTGACATACGTATCATTATCAAGCGGCATCAACTTGCACAGGGCGAGGCCTCCGTCGTGACGGCGCCAGTCATGAGGGTCACGGCAAAGAAGATAGGGGAGATCAAACCGCTCCTAGACTCTTGGGTTCCTTGTAATGATGTTATTAGTTGAGTCAAGAATGGGCTTGAATGAACCTGCCATGCTAGCCGAGGTGATGATGTCGCACCGAATGAGTTCCTCCACCACGTCATCTTTTAGATCGGGGCAAGAATAACGGGGTCGATTCCGTCCTGTTCCCTCCATGGAGAAGACGATCGAACAATGACAGAAGAAAGCGTGAAGGGCTAAAGGAAAATGGAGGAGGGAGAGGAAGAGTGTGCGACAGCAGTTCCAAATCGAGAGGGAAAGGCAAAGAGTTGGTGGACTGTTGCCAGTTTGCCACGGTTCACGAAGGGGCGCCCCGGCCTACACGTCGGTTTGGAAATACTCCTACTACTCGCCGTCGTCTCACTGATATGTTGGAACGGGACCACATGTCAACAAAACATGGTGTGTAATTTCTCGTGCAAAATGCGATCTGGCCGCGTTGGCCCGAGGTGTCGCATTAGTTTTTTTTTGAAAGTTTGCCGCATTAGTTATCAACCTTTATTTTTTTTAACATGCAATCTGAATGGATAGCTCCTGTGGTCATCACACGTGAGCGGATATAGTGATGGTTGATTCGCCCAAGCAACTTATTACTGTGGGAATATGGGGGTACCAGCGGATTCAAGGAACAGAGAAATGATGGTTGCTTCGTCCGAGCAACTTACTGTGGCGAAGGTGGGGCTCTGTGATTTGACTGCTCACTAGTCATTACTACTACGGGCAACGACCGGGGTGAATCTTTCCCAGAAGTTGTGTTGTGCACTCAATATTGCTGCATGGCAGGTGGAGCCGGATGAAGGATGTCCAACATGTCGGCAAAACGAAGTTGAATTATTTTTGGCATTGCTATCAATCCTTCAGGATTTGTTTATATGTACGCATAATTTTGATGAAATTGTACTGTGATGCTATGAAGGTTTCAACTCTGGTTCCAGCAGGAAAAAAGGTTTCAACTTAGGATTCATGTGTCTTGCCTCGAGATTATCTCGTTACAACATTCCATCAAATACAAATGAAACTACCATGGCTAATGCATCTCAATGGTTGTGAGAAGACAAAGTTGTGAGAAGGTGTACAAATAAAGAAAAAAAATAATTGATCGATGTTGTTCATAGGCATGGCTCCATTTCCTTGGCACAGTGTTCATTGCTTGGCAGCTAGTTTCACCCAGCTCTATAGCCAAAAAAGAGGTGTATGAAGGACACCACAATACGATCATTTTGTGCAGCTCCACTAAAATCGGGCGGACCATCCCTGTTTGCCAAGATATCCAGTCAGTGTGATTACAATAATAGTGGAACTAGATGATGAAACATAACACACATAAATAGAAGCCGGTGACCTCTATGATCTCACTTTAGGACTAACTTCTTGTTGGAGAAGATTAGGCACGGACTTGGATGAGGAGGATAGCAAAACCAATCTCCCTTTCCGCAGTCCCATAGAAATGTAAAAATGTTGCCCGTGTGACATTTTGGCAGAACTGCACAAAACACTCTTCAGAAAAGTGATTTGTGCAGTTCACCAAAAGGTCGCAATAGCAATGAGGTGAAAATGGATAGCCCTGTTTGCAAAAGGAGGTCGAAAGGAAACAATTACTGCCCAATAACACGAGTTGAAGACACATACGCTGACAAAAAAGAAGCATGTTCCATGTAAAAAGGGAAAGATAGCACATGGTGGTTTATCAAAAATGGTTTGAGGACGAGATTGCAAGATGGAAAGTACGCCGGCCGAGATACGATTTAAGCAAACAACTAAAGAAGATCCACATGCAGCAACGTGGGAAGATGGGCAATGGAGCAAGGCCGGAGGAAGCTGTACCTGAGGGTCGTCGGGATGTTACTAGGAGGGCGCCGGCGGCCGGGATCTGCCCATACTGCGGCAGCGAGCAAGTGGCGAAGGCCCTACCGCGCCGGGGCTTGGTCAGAGAGAACGGCGGGTACCGCAGATCGGGACGAGCTGCCTCAACGCCATCGAACGGAGAGACGATGCACATCCTCCCTTTCTTCCGGCGGACGGGATGCGGCCGGATCACTGACCAACGCTGAGAGAGAGAGGCCACGGTGGCCTTGTGTGAGATTGTGTGACAAGACTCACGAGAGACAAACCCATTTTTCCATTTTCCCCATGGCAATCGTTTTATATTCTAGGCGTGGTACCCGACCCTCCTTCGAGTAAACAACCGCTACACGCGTCAAATTATCATGTGGGCTACCTTTTCGTACAGAAACGAACTCCGCCGTGTACCCGCGCGGGTGTGGCCGGGAACGAGACGTGAGTACGTGCGTCCTGTGTGCACTTCTTCTTTAGGTGCAGGTACGTACGTGGGTGGGTGTGAGAGAGATGGTTTGTGCGAAACAAAGGCAATGTGTTGATGATATCTCAATCAGAAAAATGTAACATATGCAATGTGTGTGAAACGGAGTCATGGACGTGAGATATCGATAGAATTGAAAATAGGGATGAAGTGTGTGGCTGCACGATCGATAAAGAGTGCCATCGAATTTGTGTTTGCCCACGTCAAAGATACAGGGCGGCTGTCCTACTGGAATTTGAGAGGGCAGAGGTGCAGTTCTTCTCCGTGGCATGGATACCTACCTACAATGTTCGACTATCGGTGTGGGGGGGGGTAGTGACCGGTCGACTAGTATATGTGTGGGGAAGGAGAGAGACCTAGCTATGTATTGAGGGAGATCGATCGACATCCATGGATATGTGTAGCAGAGGAATAAGGTTGGGAAAAATACAAAGGTAGAGCATCGGAGGGTTGGTGGTGGAGTGGCATCTCACAAATGGTGGGAGAGGCCTGCTAGACAAACGGAGGGTATGAGTGCAATATCAATAAGAGAGGGCGGGGGATGTCTGTTTGTCTATGCACGTGCGTGTGAGAGACGGGTCGGGAGGTATTCAAGGATGATGAGGGGAGAAGATATGGTTGTGGTAAGCATGCGTAACTACGTAGGAAGATCAACCGTCGTGTGTCCGAGAAAAGGAGAGACATAACTAGCGAGGTAAGTGTATCGGTGCTTGGTGAAAACGAATTATAGTCGACATGGCTATATGTAAGGAGATCAGTTCATATACATGCCTGCATGTGTTAGAAGCAAATAAGGTCCGGAGAGGCAGACAGGGGGAGAGGGTGTGGCTAGGAGGTGGTGCAAGAGGCCTACCATGTCGACGGGGGAGGAGTGTGTGAGCATGTGATTAATGAAAAGAGGGGCGGGAGTGTGCACTTGCGTGGAATCATATTGGACATATGGGTCGGGGCATGGACGGTGAGAAGAGAAGAGGGGAAGTATATATGTGTTTGTTGTAGGCACACTTGGCTAGAGAGGTATATCGACCGGTGTGTGCCAAAAAGAAGGAGCCAGGGGCCTACACACACCGCTGGTGGACGACCTAAAGAGAAATAATGAACGTGCGCGATGGAGGGGACGCTAAGGGTGTGTGAGGGGGGCGGGTGTGTGCATGCACGATAGAAAGTTAGCGCTAGCTAGCTACAAATATAAGAGGATCGTGAAGGTGTAAAAGACGAACAAAGATCATAATTCATTATAAAAAGGTGGATACGGATACTTGAAGAAGATATCATAATGTAGAACATTGATTATAATTTGGGCTAATGTGTGGCTTTTGCAACTCAGGTCTAAATACTTGTCATAATGTAGGGGGCGGGGCACTATACTTTGTGTGATAAACACGGTGTACATATGGAACATGGTTTAGATTATGAATATATAGTTAGTACATCAAATGTACTATTATTTGGAATCAACATCAAGTGTATTCAAAAAATAGAATTCGAGTTCATGTAGTACACATATTTCATATCTATCTCTATAGTAATCATGTGGTGTGTTATTAAGGTAATACACGAACGATGGTTGAAGTTGGCAACAATCATGATTGTAGATTCTTATTGAAATAGAGAAACGAATTCGAATTTAGTTCGAATTGCAGCGATAGTGTAGACATTTGGAATGCACTAAAATGTTGGTATGAGTAGGTTACATGCATTATACAGCAAGCGAAAAAAATTAATCGGGCATAACATGGATTCATACTCCCTCCTTCCATCTATATAGGGCGTAATGAGATTTTTAAGACCGCCTTTGACTATTGACAAGATTAATAGTACATGACATGCACAATGTGAAAATTATATCATTGAAAGAACCTTTCACAGACGAAGTTAACGGTGTGCTTTGTGTAAGTTGCATGTCATATATCATTGCTCTAATATTTGGTCAAAGTTAGCATCGAAAAACGCATTAGGCCCTATATAGATGGAAGGAGGGAGTAGCTTTAAATAGCATTTGTATAGTAAAACGGGCAAGACTCTCTCTTTGTGTGGTGTGAATAGTTTTATTTTTTTTTGTATTCTTTTTGGTTGAGGGAAGTGCGAATTGATTTGGTACGTACAAGTACAATATTACTACATGTTAGGCTTGTCCCTAAAATTCAACCCACGTCTTGCTATATCCCGAAAATTCAGATATCGTGCTCCCAAAACTGGCGCCTTCACAACCCGCGCCTTGCTATCCCTAAATTACAACGCGCGCGAAAACTCCCTCCAGCTGCTGATACGTCTCCGTCGTATCTACTTTTCCAAACACTTTTGCCCTTGTTTTGGACTCTAACTTGTATGATTTGAATGGAACTAGCCCGGACTGACGCTGTTTTCAGTAGAACTGCCATGGTGTTGTTTTATGTGCAGAAAACAAAAGTTCTCGGAATGACCTGAAACTCCACGGAATATCTTAGAATAATTAATAAAAAATCCTTGCCAAAGATGAAGGCCAGGGGGCCAACACCCTGTTCACGAGGGTGGGGGGCGCGCCCCCCTACCTCGTGGGCCCCCTGGTGGCCCTCCGACGCCAACTCCAACTCCATATATTGGCTTTCGGGGAGAAAAAAATCAGAGAGAAATCATCGAGTTTTACGATACGGAGCCGCCGCCAAGCCCTAATCTCTCTCGGGAGGGCTGATCTGGAGTCCGTCCGGAGAGGGGGATTCGTCGCCGTCGTCATCATCAACCATCCTCCATCACCAATTTCATGATACTCACCATCGTGCGTGAGTAATTGCATCGTAGGCTTGCTGGACGGTGATGGGTTGGATGAGATTTATCATGTAATCGAGTTAGTTTTGTTAGGGTTTGATCCCTAGTATCCATTATGTTCTGAGATTGATGTTGCTATGACTTTGCTATGCTTAATGCTTGTCACTAGGGCCCGAGTGCCATGATTTCAGATCTGAACCTATTATGTTTTCATGAATATATGTGTGTTCTTGATCCTATCTTGCAAGTCTATAGTCACCTACTATGTGTTATGATCCGGCAACCCCGAAGTGACAATAATCGGGACAACTCCCGGTCATGACCATAGTTTGAGGAGTTCATGTATTCACTATGTGCTAATGCTTTGTTTCGGTTCTCTATTAAAAGGAGGCCTTAATATCCCTTAGTTTCCAATAGGACCCCGCTGCCATGGGAGGGTAGGACAAAAGATGTCATGCAAGTTCTTTTCCATAAGCACGTATGACTATATACGGAATACATGCCTACATTACATTGATGAACTGGAGCTAGTTCTGTGTCACCCTATGTTATGACTGTTACATGATGAACCACATCCGGCATAATTATCCATCGCTAATTCGGTGCCTACGAGTTTTCCATATACTGGTTTATGCTTATTTACTTTTCCGTTGCTACTGTTACAATCACTACAAAATACCAAAAACATTACTTTTTCTGTCTTTACTTTTGTTACCATTACCACCACTATCATATTACTTTGCTACTAAACACTTTGCTGCAGATATTAAGTTTCCAGGTGTGGTTGAATTGACAACTCAGCTGCTAATACTTGAGAATATTCTTTGGCTCCCCTTGTGTCGAATCAACAAATTTGGGTTGAATACTCTACCCTCGAAAACTGTTGCGATCCCCTATACTTGTGGGTTATCAAGACCTTTTTCTGGCGCCGTTGCCGGGTAGCATAGCTCTATTGTTTGAGTCACTTGGGATTTATATTTGCTAGACACTATGAAGAACTTGAAAGACGCTAAGACAAAAATTTATCCCTCAACTACGAGGGGAGGTAAGGAACTGCCATCTAGCTCTGCACTTGATTCACCTTCTGTTATGAGTAAGCTAGCGACACCTAAACCTACTAGTGCTATGAATTCCGATATGTCGCATGTTATTGATGATGCCACTTCTGCTATGCATGATACTTATGATGAAACTACTTCTATGCTTGATACTACTGTGCCACTTGGTGAATATCTTGATGAGCAAATTGCTGAGTCTAGAGAAAGAGAAATTAGTGAACCTGAACACGATAATGTGAGTGATGATGAACCTATGCCTGTTATTCCTGAGGGTTATCTTTTTAATAATGAATCTTATGAAGCTATTCTTGCTTGTCCGGATAAACCTGAACGTAAGAGGTTATTAATTAAGTGGAGTAAAGAATCTTTTAGAGGTAGGATGAGACTTGACCCTGCTTTTGCTACTTCACCTATCTGTGTTCCTGATCAGGATTATTATGATATGTCTGTTGATCCAGATATAATTACTTTGGTTGAATCCAATCCTTTTTATGGCTATGAATCTGAAACTATTGTGGCACATCTTCGTAAGTTAGATGAAATAGCTGCCCTGTTTACCAATAATCTAAGATCGCGCCACTTTTATATACTCAAAATATTTCCGTTCTCATTAAAGGGTGATGCTAAGAAATGGTTTAATTCTCTTGATCCTACCTTTGTGCAAAGTCCCCAGGATATGATTTATTACTTCTCTGCTAAATATTTCCCTGCTCATAAGAAACAAGCTGCTTTGAGGGAAATATACAATTTTGTGCAAATTGAAGAAGAGAGTCTCCCACAAGCTTGGGGGAGGCTTCTCAAGTTACTAAATGCTTTGCCTGATCATCCTCTTAAGAAACCTGAAATATTTGATATCTTTTATAATGGACTAACTGATGCTTCCAGAGATTACCTGGATAGTTGTGTTGGTTCTCTTTTCAGGGAAAAACACTGGATGATGTTCAACTTATATTGAATAATATGTTGGCTAATGAAAATTATTGGGCACCTCCTGAGCCAACTCCTGAGCCAGCTCCTGAGCCTATTACTGCCTATTCCTAAACCAACTCCGAAGAAGAGAGGTGTTCTATTTCTCAGTCCCGAAGATATGCAAGAGGCAAAGAAATCTATGAAAGAAAAAGGTATTAAAGCTGAAGATGTTAAGAATTTACCTCCTATTGAAGAAATACATGGTCTTAATTTACCGCCTATTGAAGAAGTATACGATCTCAATTACTTATTTACTGAAGAACCTCCCGATATCCCGACACAGGTAGTAAAGGTAAATTCTCTCTATAGATATGATAAAGCTGAACTCCCTCCTACTAAAATTGCTAGTCAGTGCTTGGATGAGTTTGATGACTTATGTTTAAGCAAGATGATTTTAATGCTTATTTTGGTAGACAATTAAAACAGAATACCTTTATGATTAAACGCTTGACTGATTATATGGCTGATATTAAAGGTGAACTTAAACTTGTTAGAAAACATGCTTCTATGGTTACCACTCAAGTAGAACAAGTACTTAAAGCTCGGAAAGAAATGCTAGATGAAATGAATAGTAAGAAAAGTGATTATGCTGTTAGAGTGGCCACTAGAACTGGTAGAATGACTCAGGAACCTTTGTATCCTGAAGGCCACCCTAAGAGAATCGAGCAAGATCAAAGAAATAATATTGATATGCCTAGTCCTTCTAAGAGGAAGAAAAAGAAAAATGATAAAACTATGCAAACTTCTAGTGAACCTATTGCTGAACCACCTGATAATTCAAATGATATCTCTATGTCTGATGCTGAAACACAATCTGGTAATGAACATGAACCTAGTGATAATGTTAATGATAATGTTCATGATGATGCTCAACCTAGTAATGATAATGATGTAGAAGTTGAACCTGTTGTTGATCTTGATAACCCACAATCAAAGAATCAATGTTATGATAAAAGAGACTTCGTTTCTAGGAAACATGGTAAAGAAAGAGAACCATGGGTTCAGAAACCCATGCCCTTTCCTCCCAAACCATCCAAGAAAAAGGATGATGAGGATTTTGAGTGCTTTGCTGAAATGATTAGACCCATCTTTTTGCGTATGCGTTTAACTGATGTGCTCAAAACAAATCCTTATGCTAAGTATATGAAAGATATTATTACAAATAAAAGAAAGATACAGGAAGCTGAAATTTCCACCATGCTTGCTAATTATACTTTTAAGGGTGGAATACCAAAGAAACTTGGAGATCCAGGAGTACCTACTATACCATGCTCCATTAAGAGAAATTATGTTAAAACTGCTTTATGTGATCTTGGAGCCGGTGTTAGTGTTATGCCTCTCTCTTTATATCGTAGACTTGACTTGAATAAGTTGACACCTACTGAAATATCTTTGCAAATGGCTGATAAATCAACTGCTATACATGTCGGTATTTGTGAGGATGTGCCTGTTGTGGTTGCAAACGTTACTATTTTAATGGACTTTGTTATTCTTGATATTCCCAAGGATGATAGTGTATGTATATTATTCTTGGAAGACCTTTCCTTAATACTGCAGGGGCTGTTATTGATTGCAACAAAGGGAATGTCACTTTTCATGTTAATGGTAATGAGCATACGGTACATTTTCCGAGGAAACAACCTCAAGTTTATAGTATCAACTCTATTGGAAAAGTTCCATCGATTATATTTGGAGGTTTTGAATTTCCTCTCCCTATTGTCAAGAAAAAGTATGATATTCTTATTGTTGGGGATTTTCATATCCCCGTTGAGGTAACTTAGTGTCATTCGAAATTTCTCCGATTCCGTGATTATTCGGAATGAGTTTGTTAACAAGACTTGATCAACCTTGTTAGTGGGTTCATTTTGATGATCACGAGATGGATGAAACTAGAAGCACAACCTTCTATACCCTCTTTATATTTTCTGTTATTTAGTAGAAATAAAGTAAAATAATATTTTCTGTCTGTTTCCTGACTTATCCGTGCAATATAAAAATATCCCGAAAATAAAAGTCCTCAGAATGCCATGCAAATTTAATATGATTTTTTCGGGAATATTTGAGAATTTACTGTGCAAAAATTACCACGGGGGGAGCTGCCACCTGGCCACGAGGGTGGAGGGCACGCCCTACCCCCCTAGGCGCGCCCCCTGCCTCGTGGGCCCACGGTGGCCCTCCTCCACTTATTCCTGCACCCATCTTCCTCCTCTGCCTCACACAAACCCGAAAAACCAACTCAAGCTCGTGTTCCAGCCCCCGTTGCTGTGATTTTCGATCTCCTTGCTCAAAGCACCTCTTGCAAAACTGCTTGGGGAGATTGTTCCTTGGTATGTGACTCCTCCATTGGTCCAATTAGTTTTTGTTCTAGTGCTTTATTCATTGCAAATTTGTGCTGCATAGGTGACCATGTTCTTGAGCTTGCATGTCAAATTTATATGGTTCCAAGTAGTTCTAATGCTTGATATAGGCCCTAGGCACTTGTGGGAGTTGTTGCTATCAATTTTATTGAAGTTGGTTCACTTTTATTTGAAGTTACTAAAAATTTCAGAAATTTTTCAGAGGAAACAATATGCTTAGGAGGATGTTCCAAGGTGGCCCTTCAAGGAAGCAAGGTCCCAGGCTTGCAATACGTGATGCTGACGAGGAACCACAAAGAGACGCACTCGTGAGGCCCTATCAATGGCCCTCAGAAAATTTTATGAATCAAGTGGGAATTAAAGAAGAATTCTATGCATATGTGTGTAATGCCGGTCTTGAGGACTTTGAAGCTGATAAATGCCCACAATATCGTTACCTCACAAGTTCATTTGTGGGGAGGTTTGATTTTACAACTTCGTGTAATTCTCCTTTAGTCATGTTTGACCTTTATGACAAATCTTATACCATGGACTTAGAGGATTTCACTCTTGCATGCAAACTTCCATCTTGGGGTAGTATCCGGAATCCCCCTAAATCTGAATATAGAGACTTTCTTGCTAGAATAACTGTGGGGGAATCTAGAGATATAGCGCAGGCCACTATAGGGAGCATTCAATTTCCTGCTATACATTATTTTGCTCTCTTCATTGGTAGATGTATAACTGCTAAGGATGAAGCATGTCACATGTGTGCCCCTGATCTCAGCATTCTTAGAAGTGCTGTGTTGGGAGACCAATCTTATCATTTGGGCACCATTGTAGCTCGTAGGTTGCATCAGAATAGGTATAGCAGAGATTTCTTTGGAGGAATTTATGCAACCCGTTTAGCTAATTTTCTTGATGTAGACATTCGTGAGGGTGATATGGAGTTACCCTCTTCTTATTTATATCTTGATTCTATGTTTTCCCACCAGTTCATTGAGAGGACTGGACCACCTTACCAGTATCGATTAATCTTTAACAAACGACATGTGGTCCGTGTTACTCTTCCTGCTCCTACCTTCTTTGATTTTCAGGCAAGAGGGAGATATATTATTACCAGAGAGGAGGCAGATGAGTGCGAAAGGGGAGTGGAAGCTGCTAGACTCCACGCTACAGCTCAGGCGGCAATAGCCGCTGCATCGCAGTATGACCCCAGCTTCACCTACGGATATCCGCCAGGCCACCCCTGGCAATAGACCAACTTAGGCCAAAAGCCTAATCTTGGAGGAGTACGTATTCCCACCGACATTACATTTATGTTCACACACACTCATTGCTAGATGTCGGTGCTCATACTTTTTCACTGTATTATCCATGCTAGTTTAAATTTCTTTTTCCTGCTTTCTTCTTGTGTGTTTGTTAAACTTTAAGAAAAAACAAAAAAATTAGTTAGTCTATCTTTCATGCTTTTAGTAGAATTAAAAAGAAAACCCAAAAATATTTCCCGTTCTCCTTTTTACTTGTTGGGAGCTTTCCCGTGTAAATAGTTTTTATTTCTTGTCCTTTCTTTGGGGGTCGAGAAGACCATATTGAAAATGCTTAGTGGCTCTCATTTGCATGATCATTTATTTAACTTAGAGCCCATATTACTTGTCTTGTCTCTTGAGTTGAATGCTTGCAGATTCCATCTTAGTCCAATGCACGTGCACTCTTATTATTATACACACCGTTCGGTCGTGCAAGTGAAAGGCAATAATGATGATATATGATGGACTTATTGAGAAGAGAAAAGCTGGTATGAACTCGACCTCTCTTGTTTTTGTAAATATGATGATTCATCGTTCCTGATTCAGCTATTATGAAGTAAACATATTTACAATGACATTTAGAGATTATAGTTGCTTGTGCCATGCTTGATTAGCTATGAGTTATAATGGTTTACCTTGCGTGCCAGCATGCTATTGAGATGATTATGATGTGGTATGATAGGATGGTATCCTCCTTTGAATGAATTGAGTGACTCGACTTGGCACATGTTCACGCATGTAGTTGAATCAAATCAACATAGCCTTTATGATATTTATGTTCATGGTGGATTATATCCTACTCATGCTTGTCTTTGGTGTAAATTAATTTTGATGCATGTTTACGACTGTTGTCGCTCTCTCAGTTGGTCGCTTCCCAGTCTTTTGCTAGCCTTCACCTGTACTAAGCGGAAATACTGCTTGTGCATCCAAACTCCTTAAACCCCAAAGTTATGCCATATGAGTCCACCATATCTTCCTATAAGCGGTATTTACCTGCCGTTCCAAGTAAATTTGTATGTGCCAAACTCTAAACCTTCAAATAAACATTCTGTTTTGCATGCTCGAATAGCTCATATGTCAACTAGAGCTGCCCTTATCTTCCATGTTAGGCGGGTTATTCTCAAGAGGAGTGGACTCCGCTCCTCATTCACGAGAAAAATGGCTGGTAACCGGGATGCCCAGTCCCATGCTTAATGCAAACTAAATCAAAATAACTGCAAACAAAACTCCCCTTGGGACCCGTTGAATGTTGGAGGCACTCGTTGTTTCGAGCAAGCCATGGATTGATGCTTGTGGAGGAAGGGGAGTATAAACTTTACCATTCTGTTTGGGAACCGCGTATAATCTGTTTAGCATGGAAGATATCATCATCTTTTAGTTGTTATGTTGACAATGAAAGTATGCCGCTCAAAATATAATTTATCTCTATTTCAAAACCGAGCTCTGGCACCTCTACAAATCCCTGCTTCCCTCTGCAAAGGGCCTATCCATTTACTTTTATGTTGAGTCGTCACCCTTCTTATTAAAAAGCACCCGCTGGAGAGCACACTGTCATTTGCATTCATTATTATTGGTTTATATTGGGTATGACTTAACTGGATCTCTTTTACCATGAATTACAATGTTTAGTCAGTCCTTGATCTTTAAAGGTGCTCTGCATTTATGTTTTGCGGTCTCAGAAAGGGCTAGCGAGATACCATTTTGTTATATCATGTTATGATTATTTTGAGAAAGTGTTGTCATCCGAGTTTTATTATTATGGCTCGCTAGCTGATTATGCTATTGATATGAGTAATTGTGAGACCTACGTGTCATTGTGAGTATGGTTAGTTCGTAATAATTGCTGAAACTTGAATGCTGGCTTTTCATGTTTACAACAACAAGAGCAAACAGAGTTTGTAAAAGTTTTTCTTTTTCTCTTTCAGTTTGTCAACTGAATTGCTTGAGGACAAGCAAGGGTTTAAGCTTGGGGGAGTTGATACGTCTCCGTCGTATCTACTTTTCCAAACACTTTTGCCCTTGTTTTGGACTCTAACTTGTATGATTTGAATGGAACTAACCCGGACTGACGCTGTTTTCAGCAGAACTGCCATGGTGTTGTTTTATGTGAAGAAAACAAAACTTCTCGGAATGACTTGAAACTCCACGGAATATCTTAGAATAATTAATAAAAAATCCTCGCCAAAGATGAAGGCCAGGGGGCCCACACCCTGTTCACGAGGGTGGGGGGCGCCCCTCCCCCCTGGGCGCGCCCCCCTGCCTCGTGGGCCCCCTGGTGGCCCTCCGACGCCAACTCCAACTCCATATATTGGCTTTCGGGGAGAAAAAAATCAGAGAGAAATCATCGAGTTTTACGATACGGAGCCGCTGCCAAGCCCTAATCTCTCTCGGGAGGGCTGATCTGGAGTCTGTTCGGGGCCCCGGAGAGGGGGATTCGTCGCCGTCGTCATCATCAACCATCCTCCATCACCAATTTCATGATGCTCACCGCCGTGCGTGAGTAATTGCATCGTAGGCTTGCTGGACGGTGATGGGTTGGATGAGATTTATCATGTAATTGAGTTAGTTTTGTTAGGGTTTGATCCCTAGTATCCATTATGTTCTGAGATTGATGTTGCTATGACTTTGCTATGCTTAATGCTTGTCACTAGGGCCCGAGTGCCATGATTTCAGATCTGAACCTATTATGTTTTCATAAATATATGTGTGTTCTTGATCCTATCTTGCAAGTCTATAGTCACCTACTATGTGTTATGATCCGGCAACCCCGAAGTGACAATAATCGGGACCACTCCCGGTGATGACCATAGTTTGAGGAGTTCATGTATTCACTATGTGCTAATGCTTTGTTCCGGTTCTCTATTAAAAGGAGGCCTTAATATCCCTTAGTTTCCAATAGGACCCCGCTGCCACGGGAGGGTAGGACAAAAGATGTCATGCAAGTTCTTTTCCATAAGCACGTATGACTATATACGGAATACATGCCTACATTACATTGATGAACTGGAGCTAGTTCTGTGTCACCCTATGTTATGACTGTTACATGATGAACCACATCCGGCATAATTATCCATCGCTAATCCGGTGCCTACGAGTTTTCCATATACTGGTTTACGCTTATTTACTTTTCCGTTGCTACTGTTACAATCACTACAAAATACCAAAAACATTACTTTTTCTGTCTTTACTTTTGTTACCGTTACCACCACTATCATATTACTTTGCTACTAAACACTTTGCTGCAGATATTAAGTTTCCAGGTGTGGTTGAATTGACAACTCAGCTACTAATACTTGAGAATATTCTTTGGCTCCCCTTGTGTCGAATCAACAAATTTGGGTTGAATACTCTACCCTCGAAAACTGTTGTGATTCCCTATACTTGTGGGTTATCAGCTGTCAAATCCCGACACGCGAAATCCCCCTTCTAACCCTGAGCCGAAAGGGCCGCTAGTTCAAATCGGTGGGGGGTACTTTTGTAACACACCCTACATTTTGGACAAGCATGTCCCTAAGTCATGCTTCACCCCCTCCCATCGCCCCCTTTTCACCATTCGAAATCCCAGGCCGCCATAACCTCTCCGCTCCAGCCGCGAAACCCCACCCTCCTCCGTCTGCCATGTCACCGCTGCCCAGCCGGAGCCTCTTCCCCGACGACATCGTCCACCGCAACAGCTCGACGTCCCTCGTCCACCTCCCCGGATGAGGATCCGTCGTCCATCTCGCCGTCCCGCCAGTTCAGCCACCCCGTCCTCCACCTCCAAGGAGCTGCTCCGACAATCGCCTTGTCTGTCGTGGCTGCTCCATCCCCACAGCGCCACCTTAACCTGCTCCACCGGAACCGCAACATCCTCACCGACTCCTCGGATGAAGCCGAGGCCTACTCGGTGCCACCAAAGAGGTTGTACACTCATCGCATCGCACCTTCTCTTTAACCCGACCTCCCGGCGCTGACGGTGCTCCATCCCGCACCCCCATGGAGCGGCTACCTTGAAGCCGGCGCCGCGGGCAACATCTCCAGGGCGGCTCTCCCCTAGTGCGTGGCCCCTTCGCCGGCAGCGTCCATACCAACCGGATCTGCTGCTGCTGCTCCGGCTCGCTCGCTCGCTCGCGCTGCTGCTGCTACTGCTCTGGCTCTCGCTCGATCGCTCGCTCGCCCAGCTGCTGCTGGTGCTCTCCCTCTCGCTCGTGCTGCTCTGCTCTGATTAAGCCACACTTCAGTCGACTGAATCGACTTTTGGGTCAGTCAATTTTC
>NC_041383.1:532161995-532189130 GCF_002162155.2 Triticum dicoccoides | reverse complement strand
GCCGAAGTTAAGGAAGAACCACCCGCAGCGGGGACGGGGGCTCGCCGAGAGGTACCCCACTATCTATCTTAGGGTTCAGGGTGGGGGCGGGGGGCCTAGAGGGCTGGCCGGGGCGGCGGTGGCGAGTTGTTTTGAGGCGGCGAGGCGGCGCTGGGGCCGGCGGTTCGGCCGATGGTGGCTGGTGGCTTAGGGGGGTGCAGGTTGAAGATGAACTGCAGGCCCTCCCTAAACTACATGTCAAGTGCCTCTCTTCTACCATTGCGTTCAGTTTCGATAGTAGCATTCAGATTCCACAGTAAATTTCAGTTTCGACAGTTAAGTTCAGAGTCAACAGTTTTTACCTCATCTGTTGTAGTCAGGTGGTTTTTGGTGATGTTAATTTTACATCCATTTTACATCATCTATTGGAGATGCTATTAGAATCCCACTTGAGATTGACGATGTCTGTCTTGTGCTGCTTCAACCTTGACGTCTTACGGCTCACCGGAGCTGCTCCAACGATAGAACGATCCATCACAACAGAGTAGTGCCCTGGACGCCGTCTACAGATTCCTCAGATCTTCCTCCACACCTCCGACAGCCACCTCTACCTCAACTGCTTCAGTGACCAACCCAATGATGCTGAGGTCGACACGGCTACGGCAAAGAGGTTGTACACTTGTTGCATCACTTATTACTATACATTCACGTCGATCCATTAGGGCTATTTTCATTCAATGGAAAAACATATCAATAGGGAATTTTCCAATGGCACTCTACTATTCAATTATTCATGCATTTTGTTGAAAGGAATGAAGCAAAACATTCACCTGGACCTACTTTTCAGAATCCTATGCATGAAAACAAGACCAACTGCATTAGTGCCAGAATAACATTCTAACTGTACACTCTTTCATATGGTTTCTCTTTATTTTGGCCATGTTTCTTTGCATTCCTCTGCTCTTCCAATTCCTGTAAACCAAACACCCAAGTTGACAGAAATCCTGTGTTTACAAATGTTCTGTTTACCATGTGCATTGTCCTATCCTATTCCGGTGTTTTTCCTATCCCTGCGTTTTAAGAATCATGCAAGCCAAATGAGCCCTTATAGAATTACTTCAGTTACAGGTACGTGTCGAAGGGAACTTTGTGTGGTTTGTCCTGCTCCTGCCGCAACGTCGTCCACCTCACCTGAGCTGCTCCATCGACAGAAGCATCCACCAAACCAGACATCACGACTCCTGACCGTCTTTCGCCGCCTCAGATCTCCTTCCCTGCCGCCGGCACCCACCCCAATGGCATCACCATCATCGACTCAGCAGATGAACCTGAGGAGTACACGGGTCCACAAAAGAGGTCGCACTCTTTTGTTTCTGCTTATGTTATGCATTGCTTAAACTTACCTGCTACTTTATCGTCCTATTCAGCTCTTGGACTCCCAACTCAGGTCCAAATTAATGTTCAAACTTGAGTTCTAAATTAGTTGTGGGGCACATATCGAGGCAGCAATGAATAGTATGTCTGTCTAATATCTGGTTCACCTAAGGTATGCCTATGTTGTTCATCTTGGGTGGGAAACAAATAGTAAAGCAATCATCATCTGTCTTTTTATTAATTTAAAGCAATCATCAGCCTGCTATCATTATTTTTGGATCCATCCACTGGTTGTTACCATCACTCTAAATTTCTGCATGCTCTCCTTACATAATCTCACCATATTTTTTCGTATGCATGTCAGATATTGTACACAGTCATGCTGAACATGTAGAGAAAAAGAGAAGAGTTTTGCATAGCAATACAATGTCATGCAGACATCGCTCCATGGTGGGTTCAATGGCAAACCCTCCCCACCCCTCTCCAGATTGTAATCCAGAGGAAGATGTCTGTTCTGAGGCGGATTCAAACGCTGCTGACCACTCCTATTTAACCCCCAAGGTGTTTGCTCTACCTTGGCATGATGATGTTAGTCATATCATGCATATGTTGCCTTGCAGTTCCTACTTTTGACATCATATATGTCATCTGCTTAGTTTAGACATGTTCTATAATGCCACCAGTTTAGTTTCTATATCATATATGGGAATTATGCAGTCTCATGTCTTTTAGCCAGCCATAATATATGTGAAATGTGCAATGCCATCCTGTTTAACCAAGCATCATATATTTGAATGATATCTTGCCCATCCTTTTCTTCATTACATTTCCATTTGTCGACAATGTTTGTACATTAAACTACTCTTCCAGTGAATCAGCCATTTGGGTGGGAGATGGAAAAATCTGGAGTGAAAACAAGGCCTTCAGAGCAGACAGTGCTACCTGTCAAAGCAGATCTCTTGTTGGGTCCCGATAGCTCCTCAGAGATGGATTCAGAGACAGATGACCAGTCCTATTCCCCTACTGAGGTGTATGCTCTAACTTGGCACGGTTATACTGCTCATATCATGCATATGGTGTCTTGCATTGCATAGTTTAGACATCATATACACAATATTCAACACCATGTTCTTAGTTCAGACATCATATCGAATGCCCTCTGTTTAGCATATAAATCACATATGTGAATTAAATGATGCGATCCTGATTACTTAGATAACATGTAGGTGAATTATGGCATGCGATCCTGTTTAGTTATTCATCATATCTTTGAATTATGTTATGCTATGCTATCCAGTTTAGATAGACATCATATATGTGAAATTATGTCATGCTATCCGTTTTAGTTAAACAATATACATGTCAACTATTTCATGCCCTCTTTTTTCCACACTATCTATTGCATCTGTCTCTCATACAATGTCTGTAACTTCAACTATGTTTCCTGTTTATCAGCCATTTGAATTGGAGCGGGTGATGCCAGTATCTAGCGGAATAAAAACACGGTCTTCAAATAAAACGGTGCTACCTCTTGGTGGAGATAGCACCCCGGTTGTACATGCACAAGAACCAGCCCTACCACACATAACCCAAACTCTCGCAGATTGTACCCCTACTGCAATGGACAGAGAACCAGCTTCACCCAATCTAACCCCAACCCCAGCCGATAGTAACCCAGTTCCTGTTGGCACAGCACCGTCTCCACCACAGAGCTCCCAAACAAGAGCAGTTAGTAAGGCAGCTCCAGTGCCCAAAGGGCCAGTACTATCATGGCGAACCCCAACTCCACCAGTTAGTACGCCTATTCCTGTGGAGGAAGCACAACCAGCCAGTCGTAGTTTAGCATCTATCGCATTTGATGTTGTTAAATCGTATGTGCGTATCTTCCCATCTTGGAAATATTATATTGAAGATGAAGGAAAATGCCAGTTGCAGGTGTTTGTCCAGGAGTTATGTGTAAGTAATGTTATTCATGGCAATTACTTTGCTTCGTCCCATACATCCTACCTCCATGATGGTTATAATACAGCAAATTTTCCCATTTTTCTCTATAGAGAATGACCGATTTGGAAACTCAGGATGAGGTAACCTGTGCTAATACCTCTGCTATCTTCAAGAATGCTTGGTGGCAGTATCGGAATTACCTGAAGAAAATGTACTTCACCGGCAAAGAAACTCATCAAATTCCCTTACGTTCTCCTGAGACACATTTACTGGACGATGATCGGGAACGCCTTGTTCTGTACTGGTCCCGAACCAAGAATGTGGTAAGGTCTATGAGCTCATTTTCTATTTTTAAGTATTATATTCTTGCGTCTTACTGTACTCTGTTCATGTAGAACAAGTGCCTAAACCTGAAGAACAATTGTTCTAATTTAAGATTCCATTGCTATCATAGTTCAAAAAAGCGCTAGGCGTTAATTGTGCGTTTTGCCACCGCCTTACGCTTTACTGACCAAAGCGCATGCTTATGCGCAGTTATGCACAGATTAAGCATAGTTATGCGTAATGCATTTTGCCAACGCCTAGAGCATAGGCGCGCTTAAGCGCTCGCTTAGGCGCGCCTTTTTTAACTATGATTGCTTTGCTCTTGTATCACTGTATTTACTGATACAAACTTATTTTTAAATTGAAGGATCCAATCGAAACTCCAATGGCACAGCAGGTATGTTCACGCATGTTTCTTTAACAGGTTTGCTCTTATCAATAGCTCTTTTGATTTCAATTTCAATTGTGTATACAGTTGACTTTCATATCATGCACATTACTAGCATCACAACAGAGCCAATAGTGTTGTTGTACATGTAGACCCGTGGTACCCATCTGAAATCTTGTTGTGCCGTGTAGTTTCCCATGCTTTGTATTCTTTCACTGCTGCTTTGTCTTGAACTGATATGATTTGAACCGTGTCTCTATTTTGATTTGGCAAGACAATGCAGTGACCATAGGACATAGATATATGTTTGTTTGATGCTTTTATTATGTACTAGTACTTGGCAATAGAAGACTTGGTGGTTTAATCCTGTCCACCTTACTAATGAACTGGTTCACCGAAATGAGTTTCATATACTAGTACATGCTAAACTTGTTATGTGTCTGCTTGTTTCTTCTTTTAGAATGCTGACAGAATATTGGGGAAGAGTGCCTTATTAAGCAATGGTAAAGGAAGTAATGCAGATAAGGTTCAGGATAGTGACACATCCTTGTTGGTCTCCAACAAAGCTAATAAAACAGCTAAGGAAGACTATCTTGAAGACAGCGAGACAACCCCAAAGTCCTGTCTTGGTTTAGTGTTCGAGTTACTGGCCACTACCGCTTGCACAAGCTATTCAAACTCACTGTCTGAATTAGTTCGGTTTCTTGAGTCTCAACTACAAGTTGAAAGACATCGATCAGCTGTGCTGCGACATGAAGCGGAAGGACTGCGGAAGTCCCTGGAGCAATCAGATGCATACTTTCTAGTGCAACAGCAAGCGTTGGAGGATTTTAGCGCCAAACAGGACAAAGCTAATCAGCTTGCTAAGCTTATTGCCAGCATGGTGGATACCCAGGATAACATTTCTTGAGCTCTTTTGAAGTTGTTTCAGTTATGCTCTTGTTTTGCTGCCGCGTTTATTTGCACTGGTGGCCAATTTTGACGGCCAGTGTATGTAATATGCTGCTTTGTTCCCTATATTTGCACTGGTGGCGAACTTTGATGCCCAGTGGATGTAATATGTGTAATAGCGGTAATAGGCTAGCCTTAATTGCTTGCTTATTTATTTCCTTACTGTCTTGTTTAGTTGTTTGCTTGTAGTCACTGCAGTTCTTTTTCTGTGTTTTTCTAGTGGCCACAATAGCCTATTTTTGGTAACTAGGCCAAAATAATCATGGCAACACACGGACTGTTGTAACCATGGGCCTCCTGCAGGCCGTATGATCCATGGGCCTTCGTTCGGCCGTAGGACCATTGGCCTTCTATACGGGCCGTAGGATCCATCGGCCTTCTATACGGGCCTTAGGGATCAATGGGCCTTCTACGGGCCGTATGATTCATGGGCCTTCTACGGGTTGTACTATCCATGGGCCTCATACGGCCCATAGGATCCATGGGCCTTCTACGGGGCGTATCATCATTTCGCCAATCATGGGCCGTACTATTCGTGGACCATAGTTGGTCGTTAATAGGCTGTATTTGATAACTCTATGAAAACAGCCCAATGGGTTTTTTGACATGAAAACAGCCCAAAGTATTAACGGCCCGCAAACGGGCCAACTGTAACGATGGGCTGAATTTGGCCCACAAGCAGAAAATGACAGTAACGGGTCGTATGTAACCGAATGCTGCAAATGAGCCCAAGAATCAATGGGCCCTGAGAAGGCCGAAAGATAACTTGGGCTGGAAACGGCCCAATGGAATAATGGGCCATTAATGGGTAAAGTGATACACTGTTCATTACAGGCCAGTTTCACCATGGGCTGTTAATGGGCCAAGAGTTACAAAGGTCCTCATATGGGCCGAAAGAAGTCATGGGCCACACATGGGCCATAAGTTAAAATAGGCTGAATCATATTGGACGACCCAGATGATGCTACTGGGCCTAATTCGGATAGGGCGTAACGGGCCCTGGGTTAGCGGGCTGTAAATGGGCTATATGCGAACAGGCCGTTAACAGGCTTTCCGTGGGTCGGCCTGCCACCTTTTAACCAAGTCAAATGGGTCGGCCTTTTCACAGCAATGGGCCTCTGTTGGGCCGTGCCACGTGTCGCCGTATCATAGGCGCCTTCGGTCCAATGAGCGGATGACATCTGTCCCAACGGTGAGCCGACACGTGTTTCCTCCAGCCAATGATGATTTTACACGTGGAAAATCCCCATTGATCGAGGCTGTTAACGGGTTATCGGATCCAAAACCCGACCCGATAGCTTAATGGCGTTCCGTTACGGTGGAAGCCACGTGTCGGTCACCCTTGACGAAAGCACTTTTGTGACGCGTGATTTATCATCATGGAAGTGGACACTTCCGTGATGATAGTTTTGGTAATGTCATGGAACACTTCTACGACAGCACAGGTACGACTATCTTGATTATGTCATAAATTTGTCATGGATGTACATGCATGACAAAAAACGCGACCTACTGTGACAAACACGTATCATCACGAAAGTGTATTTTTTTGTAGTGAGTAGCGTAAGTATTTCCCTCAGTTTTTGAGAACCAAGGTATCAATCCAGTAGGAGGCTCCTCAAAAGTCCCACGCACCTACACAAACAAACAAGAACTCACAACCAACGCATTAAAGGGGTTTTCAATCCCTTCATGGCCACTTGCGAAAGTGAGATCTGATAGAGATAGTATGATAAGATAAATATATTTTTGGTATTTTATGATATAGATTGGAAAAGTAAAGATGCAAATAAAAGTAGATGGAAAGCTTATATGATAAAAGGTAGACCCGGCGGCCATAGGTTTCACTAGTGGCTTCTCTCAAGATAGCATAACTATTACAGTGGGTGAACAAATTACTGTCGAGTAATTGATAGAAAAGCGAATAATTATGAGATTATCTAGGCATGATCATGTATATAGGCATCACGTCCGTGACAAGTAGACCGACTCCTGCCTGCATCTACTACTATTACTCCACACATCAACCGCTATCCAGTATGCATCTAGAGTATTAAGTTCATAAAGAACAGAGTAACGCATTAAGAAAGATGACATGATGTAGAGGGATAAACGCATGCAGTATGATATAAACCCCATCTTTTAATCCTCGATGGCAACAATACAATACGTGCCTTGCTGCCCCTGCTGTCACTGGGAAAGGACACCGCAAGTTTGAACCCAAAGCTAAGCACTTCTCCCATTGCAAGAAAGCTCAATCTAGTAGGCCAAACCAAACTGACAATTCAAAGAGACTTGCAAAGATAACTTAATCACACATAAAAGAATTCAGAGGTGATTCAAATATTTCTCATAGATAAACTTGATCATAAACCCACAATTTATCGGATCTCGACAAACACACCACAAAAAGAGTTACATCGAATAGATCTCCAAGAAGATCACGGAGAACTTGGTATTGAGATTCAAAGAGAGAGAAGAAGCCATCTAGCTAATAACTATGGACCCAAAGGTCTGTGGTAAACTACTCACAACTCATCGGAGAGGCTATGGTGTTGATGTAGAAGCCCTCCGTGGTTGATTCCCCCTCCGGCGGAGCACCGACGAAGGCTCCAAGATGGGATCTCGCGGATACAGAAGGTTATGGCGGTGGAAATACTTTTTCATGGTCGCTTCTGATGTTTTCGGGGTGCGTGGGTATATATAGGAGGAAGAAGTACGTCGGTCGCCGCCCGAGGGGCCCACGAGACACGGGGCGCGCCCTCCACCCTCATGGATGCCTCGATTGCTTCTTGATTTGCACTCCAAGTCCTCTGGATCATGTTCGTTCCAAAAATCACACTCCCGAAGGTTTCATTCCGTTTGGACTCTGTTTGATATTCCTTTTCTTCGAAACACTGAAATAGGCAAAAAAAACAGCAATACGGGCTGGGCCTCCGGCTAGTAGGTTAGTCCCAAAAATGATATAAATGTGCAAAGTAAAGCCCATAGACATCCAAAATGGGTAATATAATAGCATGGAACAATAAAAAATTATAGATATGTTGGAGACGTATCAAGCATCCCCAAGCTTAATTCCTGCTCGTCCTCGAGTAGGTAAATGATAAAAACAAAATTTTTGATGTGGAATGCTACCTAGCATAATTCTCAATGCAATTTTCTTTATTGTGGCATGATTGTTTAGATCCAAATGATTCAAGATAAAAGCTTATAAAACATAAAAATAATAATACTTCGAAGCATACTAACAAATAATCATGTCCTATCAAAATAGCATAGCCAAAGAAAGCTTATCCCTACAAAATCATATAGTTAGGCCATGCTTCATTTTCATTACACAAAATACTCCCATCATGAACAACCCCACTGACGAGCCGAGCAATTGGTTCATACTTTTTAATGCGCTTCAGCTTTTTTCAACTCTTGCGCAATACATGAGCGCAAGCCATGGACATAGCACTATGGTGGTCTATGGCGGTGGTTGTAAGGACAAAAAGGGAGAAGATAGTCTCACATCAACTAGGCGTATCAACGGGCTATGGATATGCCCATCAATAGATATCAATGTGAGTGAGTAGGGATTCCCATGCAACGGATGCACTAGAGCTATAAATATATGAAAGCTCAACAAAAGAAACTAAGTGGGTGTGCATCCAACTCGCTTGCTCACGAAGACCTAGGGCATTTTGAGGAAGCCCATCATTGGAATATTAAAGCCAAGTTCTATAATGAAAAATTCTCACTAGTATATATGAAAGTGACAACACAAGAGACTCCCTATCATGAAGATCATGGTGCTACTTTGAAGCACAAGTGTGGAAAAAGAGATAGTAGCATTGTCCCTTCTCTCTTTTTCTCTCATTTTTTATTTTTTTTATTTGGCCTTTCTTTTTTTTTGGCCTTCTTTTTTTTGGTGGGCACTTTGGCCTCTCTTTTTTTATTTAAAGTCTGAAGTCTCATCCCAACTTGTGAGGGAATCATAGTCTTCATCATCCTTTCCTCACTTGGGACAATGCTCTAATAATGAAGATAATCACACTTTTATTAATTTACAACTCGAGAATTACAACTCAACACTTAGAATGAAATATGACTCTATATGAATGCCTCCGGCGGTGTATCGGGATATGCAATGAATCAAGAGTGACATGCATGAAAATTATGAGGGTGGCCTTGCCACAAATACAATGTCAACTACATGATCATGCGAAGAGCAATATGACAATGATGGAGCGTGTCATAATAACGGAACGATGGAAAGTTGCATGGAAATATATCTCGGAATGGCTATCGAAATTCCATAATAGGTAGGTATGGTGGATGTTTTGAGGAAGGTAAATAATGGGTGTATGATACCGGCGAAAGTTGCGCGCCACAATAGAGGCTAGCAAAGTG
Source organism: Triticum dicoccoides (assembly GCF_002162155.2). Taxonomy (NCBI): domain Eukaryota; kingdom Viridiplantae; phylum Streptophyta; class Magnoliopsida; order Poales; family Poaceae; genus Triticum; species Triticum dicoccoides. Next base: position 532,179,775 of record NC_041383.1, on the reverse strand, counting down.
GAAGGGTGAGTGTGTGTATATCCATGGACTCACATTAGTCATAAAGAACTCATATACTTATTGCAAAAGTCTACTTAGCCCTCGAAGAAAAGTACTACTACGCATGCCCCTAGAGGGATAGATTGGTAGGAAAATACCATCGCTCGTCCCCGACTGCCACTCATAAGGAAGACAATCAAAAGAGCAATTCATGCAACAAATTTGTCACACAACTTTTACCATACATGCATGTTACGGGACTTGCCAACTTCAACACAAGTATTTCTCAATTTCATAATTATCCACTAGCATGACTCTAACATTACTACCTTTATATCTCAAAACAATTATCAAGCATCAAATTGATCCTAGTGTTTTATGCACTTTCTATGATAGTTTTTATTATACCCAACTTGGATGCTCATCATTCTAGGACCAAATTTATAACCATAGCGAATACCATGCTGTTATAGAAGACTCTCAAAATAATATAAGTGAAGCATGAGAGATCAACAATTTCTTCAAAATTAAGCCACCGCCGTGCTCTAAAAGATATAAGTGAAGCACTAGAGCAAATACTATCTAGCTCAAAAGATATAAGTGAAGCACATAGAGTATTCTAATAAATTCTAATCAAGTGGGCTTCTCCCAAAAGGTGTGTACAGCAAGGATGATTGTGGTAAACTAAAAAGCAAGAACTAATATCATACACGATGCTCCAAGCAAAACACATATCATGTGGTGAATAAAAATATAGCTCCAAGTAAAGTTACCAATGAACGAAGACGAAAGAGGGGATGCCTTCCCGGGGCATCCCCAAGCCTAGGCTTTTGGATATTCTTGAATATCTTGGGGTGCCATAAGCATCCCCAAGCTTAGGCTCTTGACACTCCTTATTCCATAGTACATCAAATCTTTTACCAAAAACTTGAAAACTTCAGAACACAAAACTCAGCAAGAAATCTCGTAAGCTCCGTTAGTGAAAGAAAGAAAAAACCACCACATAAGGTACTGTAATGAACTCATTCTTTATTTATATTGGTGTTAAACCTACTTTATTCCAAGTTCTCTATGGTTCATACCCTTACATACTAGCCATAGATGCATCAAAATAAGCAAACAACACACGAAAAACAGAATCTGTCAAAAACAGAACAGTCTGTAGCAATATGTTACTTTAGAATACTTCTGGAACTCCAAAAAATCTAAACTAAATTGTTGAACGTGGGGAATTTGTATATTAATCATCTTTGAAAAGAATCAATTAAAAATAACTTTCCAGTAAAATATGACAGCGAATCTCGTGAGCGCTAACGTTTCTGTTTTTTACAGCAAGATCATATAAACTTCACCCAAGTCTTCCCAAAGGTTCTACTTGGCACAAACACTAATTAAAACATAACACCACATCTAAACAGAAGCTAGAAGAAAAATTTATTACTAAACAGAAGCAAGAAAACACAAAATAAAATTAGGTTGCCTACCAACTAGCGCTATCGTTTAAAGCCCCTAGCTAGGCATAAAAGCGAGGATAGATCTAAGTAGTGCCATGATAGATTCATAAGGTAATTTAACTTTCTTTCTTGGAAAGTGTTCCATGCCTTTCCTTAATGGAATTGGAATCTAATATTCCCTTCCTTCATATCAATAATCGCACCAATCGTTCTAAGGAAAGTGTGACAGCCTGATTTTTGGCCCTTTCTTTTTCTTTTGTTTTTCCGAGGTTTTTGCGTGAGTTTTTTTTCGTGGTTTTGTGGTCTGGAAACTGAAGAAGATGATCTCTTATTTGCTTCCAGAGTGGATTGTCATTCCCAAATCCTTCCCTAGACCCTGTCATTTCCATCCTAGCCCAAATCCCAATATTCTTTCTATTGGGAATATTCCTTTTCTATCAAAGCAATAACTCAAATTGCTCTAGGTTGTGAAGCAACCTATATTTCCCTCACTCCAAAAATTTCAAAATAATTCTCATAAATAGTTTGGGTCATATCTTGATCAAATATGGAAAACCTTTTCATTGCCAGGTTCAAAAATAATTCCCCAATAATTATTTTTCTATTCTGCCCTGAATGGCACTTTGTGAAGGAAGTGTCATTTATATTTTTTCCTAGTGGCTCCCAACCTTTTTGGGCATGTTTATATGTCCAAATAATTGCCTCATGCACAAGTTCAACTTTATTTGCCTATCCAATCTTCCTTAGTGAATTTTCAAAGTTTCTGTCAGACAGAAGACTTTGTGAAGGAAGTACTAGCTAGGAGTACCCAAATGAGTTGAACTTTTGCACACTCCTTAATGTGCTCATATTAACCCCCTTCATCCATTTTCAGCCCCATACAATCATATATGTGAGCACAGGAGAAAATCTTTGTTTCTGGCAATGTTTTCAGGTTGTGAAGCAAGTGTATTTTATATTGCTTCAAAAATCCTAATAAATTACCAGATCATTCTTATACCAATAAAACATCTCTCCACCCAATTTGGCATCATTTCATTGATCCATTTGATCACCAATATTATTTCAAGTTTCTGGACAGAAACGATGTTTGTGAAGCAAGTGCCATTTTGGCTTTTCCATTTGGCCTGACCTTTTTACAAAATCTTTATATGTCCATATCATGAGGATTTGCCAAGTTGCATCCCATTCCATAGCTCCATGTGAGTGCATCTTGCTGATCTTCATTTCTGGACCAAATATGCAGTTGTGAAGCAACTATGATTTATCTTGGTCCATTTCTCCTCAAACCCTCCAGGATCATATTCCCTCCATAGCTAAACACCCCACACAACTTATTTGGCTTCAAGCAATTCCCTGTTGATCACATTGAGCTGATAAAGTTTACTGCAGTAAACTTCAGAGCTCACTTACTATTTAACCAGAGCCTGTTTAACCAAGTTACCACCGTAGTTACAACCTACCCAGGAAGGACTAACCTCCAGACATGGTTTGGCATCACTTGTGGCACTATGTGCACCAGTGCACGCGGTGACCACCGCTTTGGCGTGCAACGGCCGCGCCCAGAGCGTCTTCTTGCTTGGGCCCCTCCCCCTCTCGTCGGATTCACGCTCGTGATTATGTCCAGTAGATAGATTTCGTCGCCGCCGTCCTGCTTGACCCTTCTTCCCCTCCGTCCGCTTGCTCACCGACGCTCGCCGCCGCGTGCCCACGGACGCACTGTGGCCGACCGAGCTTTAATGGTGCTCGGCTTCTTCCTTTACTTCCCCTCGTCCCCTCCTGCTCCGTCACCTATGCAGCTCGTCCGCTCTCTCGCTCGTCGCCTTCCCCGAGCCCTCCCGTGCCCGCTGGCATCGCTAGAGCATCGTCTGGATGCGCACGGCGGCACCTGAGCCCCTCCCCCTCGCCCCGTGGCTATTTAAGCCAACCCCAAGGCCTCTCGACCTCACCACTGGCCTCCTGGACCTCCACTAACCCCGCCCATTCACAAGCCCGAGCTCCTGGAGCGCTCCCTGCCTGCCATCGCCGCCATGGCCGCCGTTCGGGTGCGCTTAAATCCGCCCGACCCGAGCCACCCCTCCTCTCCCTGACCTCACCCACGTCCTCCCCATGCTCCGGTGACCCTCCCCAATCCTTCCCCTCGTCGCTGGAGTGCCCCTAGCCGCGTGCTTCCCGCTCGGTCGCCGCCTTTGTCCTCGGCCGCCGCGAAGCCCCTGCGCCACGCGGTCTTCTCCGTCGCTGTTGCTACCTCAGGTGGACGCGGCACTTCATCCCGGACCTGCCAGTGCCATCCGCTCGGTTGGGGATGGCCGGAGCAGGCCAGGCCGGCACCGGCGCCGCGCTTCCCCTGCTCCTCCTCTGTCTCGATCGGGACAGAGGGAGGAGGAAGAAGACAGGAGCCAAGTGGGCCCCCCTACGCGTGGGACCCCCTGGTCAGTCCATCAGCCGTTGACCAGCCCCGGCCCCGCCTTTGCCATGTAATTTAAGTAGAAACATATTCCTGAGAATACGCTTTCATTTTTCTGTTTTTGCCCAGTCTGTAAAATAATTTTTTACAGATGGGTCCCTGGCAGAAAAACATCCACAACTTTTTATCCGTAACTCCAAATGAGGTGAATCAAAAGCCCACTTATCCATTTCGTCGAGCCCGTTCTGTTGGTCATGCTTTCACTATGGTTTGACACTGTGAAAATGACAATTTTGCCCTTGCCCTAATTCAGCCCTCTTTGAGAGAGAACGTTTTCTGGCAATTCTTTCCGCGAGCTTCTGACACTTTCTTCCGGTGATTTCTTCCACCCCAGGCAAGCCACAATACCCACTTGCATGATAGTCATGCAGTAGCCATGGTTTTCAACTTGAATCTTTATTAAATGTTTGCGTGTTGAAAAGATGGTTATTGTTGTTCCGGTAATGTTTAGATTTGCATGTTCACTTTTGTGCTATGTTGTCTGGTACTCTATTATCATGTTCTACCTGCTAGTATTTCCTTTCATATGTTTATGCTTGCTAGTAGTACATGTTGATGTTGGTGATGGTCATGCTAGTCAGTATGCCATGCTCAATGGATATGGTTTATTGTTGATATGGTGTATAGTTATGTGATACCCTCATGATTATGGTGATATCATGTTCATGCATTTTATCATGGCTCAGCATATTTGCATTCAAGTTAATCGGATTAAATTGAACTTGAACAACTGTTGGCTGAGTCATGGTGCCGCTGAAACGATGCTGACCAGTGCAACCACGCTTACCGGTATGGGACGGTCCTAACTGGGTCTATTGTTGTGCCTCTCACCGGTGCCTCCAACGAGGGAAGGTTATGGGCGCGTGCTACCCTGATCAGGTAGGCGGACATAAGCCTTGTGTGCTCGTTGTTGTTGTTATGTGCACATGTCCCCGTTTGGGACGGTTTATTGTTTTGGGCCACGACGGTGGTTTGAGGTGTCTTTAGGTAGACACGGGGCCACCCATGACTTAGCCCAGTGGGGAGTGAGTCGGAGTGGCCGGGAGAGTATCATCGCAGTAGAAATATTTTGTCGGAATGTTGTTGGTCCATCCGAATGGGAGTGCGAGGCCATGGGTTCCGTAGTGTGGGTATACAGTGTACTAACCTCTGCAGAGTGTATATTAAATCTATCGATAGCCACGCCCGCTGATAAGGGCCCAGTTCCAAAGTTGGATACACCATGAGTCAACAGTAATAATAATAACTTGATTAATGACAACCCTGGTTCGATGATGAGATAAGTTGGTTGTGATCGCCGGCAAGATCACCATTTGAGGCCAAGTGTTGGTCGTGGTTGTGATCACCGTAAGGATCATCATGGTATCGAGGATACCGAGTTGTTGGGTATTCGTGATGTTGTGCGAGAATCGTGGGTAAAGATCAAGCTCCTTGTGGTCATTTACTGATCGCTACGGTATTGTTTATACCAAGCTTGATTTGATCCTGAGATGATCGCGTGATGCCCGAGGTTGGTAAGTGATGCATGTGTTGGTTACGAGGTAACCCGAGCAGAATAAGTGGTGCATGTAGTGTCATCATGTTGCATGATAGTATTGTCGGATTAATATGTTCATGCCATGTTCATGATGTGTTAGCCGTATCATGTTCATCTTGTTCATGCTATATTGTTCTGATGATATCATGATAATTCCTGTTTAACCTATAATTGTCATGCTGTTGTCTGTCTTGAATGCTTCTGGTTTTTGTGAGCTTGCAAGTACATTCAATGTACTGACCTGGCGTGTCATGCCAGCTTGCAGGTCATGCCGGATTTGATTGCTTGCTTGTCATGGTTTTCGTTCATGCGAGCTAGGATAAGAGTTCCAGTCAGAGTCCCTGCGGAGTGGAGTTCACCACCGTCGTCGTTGTTCCGCTGCTAGAGTTCTTCCACTGCATCATGTTGTTCTGCTGCTTGCATAGAGCAACAGTGGTAGGCGTAGTGTCGCCGTGCCGATGTAACCCTTGTACCCAAATAGATTGTAATAAAGAGCTGGTTTGTTCTATGCTAAGTAGTGCCGTATTCCAGAAGACTTCATCTCGATCTCTGGGCTGGAATACAGAGCATTCCGGTTTTCTCTGAGCCGGGGTGCCACAGGCTTGGTATCAGAGCAGGTCTGGCTGTAGGACGCCCTAGACCGCGCGAACATTAGAAAGCGATAGTATAGACCCCAGTTTGTTTGTTGCACTTGATTGCTGCATTTGGTTGTCGCATAGCATGCATATAGATTATTATTTAGTCACTAACGGTTAATCTTGTGAGTGTATGTCGTATCGGTTCCAATCCACTACCAACGCCCTCCTTCTTATCATGCCTGCTCTTCGGTGTGATGTGACCACATCATCATCCATGCCCTCCATCTCGTTCTTTTGGCAACCCTTGCTGACCTTTTTATCAGAAAAGGGCAATGCCATTAGACCCAGTCTTCCACTGTTATCTTGCCTTGTTATTTCATTCTTTAGACGGGTATGATTCCCTTCGTACGCTTGATAATGAGGTAGTCATGACTTTTGTGTCTCGCTACTTGATCGTTAAGTCCGTCCTCACCTGTGTATCCATCTAGATCCAGCCACTGTTCAGCCAGTGCTTGGTGTAGATTCGGTTACGCCAACGCCTTCCACACATGGATATAATTTTCGTGCACGCCGCCACAGCATATTAGACCGCAATACAGGAGTTTCTGCGAGATTTGTGTGCTTAGGTGTGCATGCATATTATTGTGTGAGTAGCAGTAATATGTGATGATTGCTTGATTAATTATCTTAGTAGTATGCTTGTGTGCTCTTGTTTTAGTCTTTTCGTTTGTTCCTTTCTTTGGGCCTTCGGAGTTACAAAGTTTTCCCCTATTAAAGTTGCTCGTCAGCCGACACCAGACCCGAAGAGTCAGCAAGAAATGCATATATTTGGAAACTCAGCTAAATAGAATGGAATTATCAGCTGACTGCAGTGAAATTGGAATATCTCGTCTGAATGCAAAAGAAATCCTGGGTGGACCGTTGGTATCAAGTTTGCATTAGCGTGCACTAATCACAACAAAATGATTAAATCAGCAAGAAGATAAATTGTGTGCAAGGTTGACAAAATATTATGAAAGGTATGGCTTAGATTCAAGTTTAATTTTTCGTTGAGGATGATTTTAGAACTCGATGTACCTGGAAGCAAGCAAAAATATGGCATATACTCAGAATGGAGGATAGTCCAGTAAAACCTTGGTTCATACAAGAAATCAACATCAGAAATATTAAGATGGTATGTATATGTGGAAATCGGTCCGCATATCACAATAAGAAGTTTCTGGTGTAAGCAACCCAATCTTCCCTCGCAAAATATCAGAGAAGTTTCCAAGGCAAGATTCATCTATCTTCCTCAGTATGATACGTGGATGATTTTCCGTACAAGGTACCCTATCTTCTTCAGTAAGCAACCGCAAAAGCTTCCGGCATAAGGTACCGAGTCTTTCCCCAGCAAAGTCTTTAAGGGGGTAAGCTTTTGAAGCACGATACCCAGTCTTCTTCAGCAAGCTGTCCGATGAAAGTTTCGAGCACAAGCCAGCAAATATTCCTCAGTAAGACATTGGTATAAGGTAGTACGCTGTGAATTGACAGCATATGGCAGTGAATCCCAAGAATCAGATCCGCAACATTTTGGTCAAAATCAAGAATCAGTCAGAATACATGTCTATCTCGGAGTCAGGTCCTCATATATATGCAATGAGCCTACCATCAAGATCTTACAAGTCACTCGGATGAGGATCTGATAACCACGTGAGGATGATTAAGAGAAGAAAGCCAGTATACACCACAGTGTGACAAAGGATTATGAGGTTTGGCGACATTAATGAGCTCAGTACAAGTACCTAGGAATCTGGAAAATGATCCTGATGAGCCCTTGTCCCCTTTTTCTCCAATGACGGCACCACGCCTGTGATCTGTGCTGTTTCTAGCTATCCGGGTGGATGCCGATTTTTGTTTCTCTCTTCAACGACAGTCATGAGTCTGAGCTACTTTTTGGCCATCTAGTACAGTTGTTGAGTTTCTTTTTGTGATAGTAGCCCTATAGCTACTTTTTGGCTATTTTAGGGAGCTGTCACCTTCTTCTTATCGACCCGGTCTCATGCTCTGAGCTGTTTTTCGGCCTCCTGAGCCGTGGTTGAGTTATTTCAGTAATGTCCCAGATCTGAGTGGTAAAGACCGTTCTGGTGACTACTGATTTATTTGCCGATTTCTTGCAAGGGTTTCGGATGATCATTTCCCAATAATCAGAACTTGAGAGGTGTTGAACCTGCCATTTTATAGGTTACCTTATTAGAAAAATGAGGATAAATTTCAATTGTCGAAAAATTGCACCGACAGTACCTATGGTCATACAAAGAAACAATATGGCCCAGCTCTTTCAGCCAAGGATCCAGACCAAGAAAACAATAATGAAGGAGCAAGACCAGTGATGCAGGTATGAAAATTGTACACGACCCCCATGGTGCAGATCCCCCGGACAGTCTAAGTCAGTATTGATCCACATGGATATGCCTACAGCATAAGTAATCGTCATGAGGAATAACAGTCTGGAAACATGAGTCCTCACTTATATGAATCATCATGGATAGCCTGTTGTGAACAAAAATTTCCTTCAGGAACACCGTTAGTCAAGTCTGCAGATATTATCATACGGGCCAAACCCTTTATGCTGGCCGCGACAGGAGACAATAAATATTTGGTACGGATCCGATACTCACGACAATGGAACCAGTTAAGAGGATTCAGAAACTTCTGCGATGAGTCAGAATCTGTCAGGAAACGGTTATGTTTTAACTCACTGTTTGGAACCCAAAGGACCTGCATTTAGTGGAGAAACCCAATGCAATGAGTCAGAGCTTGAGTTTTCATCAGAAAATTCTGATCATCATTACATGAAAGGTTGTCAGTGCCGGGTGGCACACCCAGCGGAAATCACTTTTGGATTTGTGAGATGGACATATATTTCAGACGTGATAATCAAATCACACTCAGCTAGTCAGCAGATATAAAAATAATTTGGAGCCTATATAAGCATGAACAAGCAAGGTAAGATCTGTCAGAAGGATGATACAGTGAATCAAACCACCCCAGGGCCAGGCAGATAAAAATTTAATGGGAACAACAATAAAGGAAAAAGGATACCCGGGTCGGAAACGGTTTCCTTAAGTCAAGATATTCATACTTGTTCCCTCAGCAACCAAATCTCGAGGATGAGATTTCTTTAAGGGGGTAAAGTTTGTGACAGCCTGATTTTTGGCCCTTCCTTTTTCTTTTGTTTTTCCGAGGTTTTTGCTTGATTTTTTCTTTTTCGTGGCTTTGTGGCCTAGAAACTGAAGAAGATGATCTCTTCTTTGCTTCCAGAGTGGCTTGCCATTCCCAAATCCTTCCCTAGACCCTGTCATTTCCATCCCAGCCCAAATCCCAATATTCTTTCTATTGGGAATATTCCTTTTCTATTAAAGGAATAACTCAAATTGCCCTAGGTTGTGAAGCAACCTATATTTCCCTCACTCCAAAAATTCCCAAATAATTCTCATAAATTGTTTGGGTCATATCTTGATCAAATATGGCAAAACTTTTCATTGCCATGTTCAAAAATAATTCCCCAATAATTATTTTTCTATTCTGCCCTGAATGGCACTTTGTGAAGGAAGTGGCATTTATATTTTTCCTAGTGGCTCCCAACCTTTTTGGGCATGTTTATATGTCCAAATAATTGCCTCATGCACAAGTTCAACTTTATTTGCCTATCCAATCTTCCTTAGTGAATTTTCAAAGTTTCTGTCAAACAAAAGACCTTGTGAAGGAAGTACTAGCTAGGAGTACCCAAATGAGTTGAACTTTTGCAAACTCCTTGATGTGCTCATATTAACCCCCTCCATCCATTTGCAGCCCCATACAATCATCTATGTGAGCACAGGAGCAAATTTTTGTTTCTGGCAATGTTTTCAGGTTGTGAAGCAAGTGTATTTTATATTGCTTCAAAAATCCTAATAAATTACCAGATCATTCTTATACACATAAAACATCTCTCCACCCAATTTGGCATTATTTCATTGATCCATTTGATCACCAATATTATTTCAAGTTTCTGGACAGAAACGATGTTTGCGAAGCAAGTGCCATTTTGGCTTGTCCATTCGGCCTGAACTTTTTACAGAATCTTTATATGTCCATATCATGAGGATTTGCCAAGTTGCATCCCATTCCACAACTCCATGTGAGTGCATCTTGCTGATCTTCATTTCTAGACCAAATATGCAGTTGTGAAGCAACTATGATTTATCTTGGTCCATTTCTCCTCAAACCCTCCAGGATCATAGTCCCTCCATAGCTAAACACCCCACACAACTTATTTGGCTTCAAGCAATTCCCTGTTGATCACATTGAGCTGATAAAGTTTACTGCAATAAACTTCAGAGCTCACTAACTATTTAACCACAGCCAGTTTAACCAAGTTACCACCGTAGTTACAACCTACCCAAGAAGGACTAACCCCCAGACATGGTTTGGCATCACTTGTGGCACTGTGTGCACCAGTGCACGCGGTGACCATCGCTTTGGCGTGCAATGGCCGCGCCCAGAGCGTCTTCTTGCTTGGGCCCCTTCCCCTCTCGTCGGATTCGCGCTCGTGATGATGTCCATTAGATAGATTTCGTCGTCACCGTCCTCCTGGACCCCTCTCCCCCTCCGTCCGCTTGCTCACCGACGCTCGCCACCGCGTGCCCACGGACGCATGCCGACCGAGCTTTAATGGCGCTCGGCTTCTTCCTCTGCTTCCCTCGGCCCCTCCTGCTCCGTGACCTCAGCGGCTCATCCGCTCTCTCACTCGTCGCCTTCCCCGAGCCTTCCCGTGCTCGCTGGCCTCGCCAGAGCGTCGGCCGAATGTGCACGGCGGCACCCGAGCCCCTCCGCCTCGCCCCGCAGCTATTCAAGCCCATCCCGAGGCCTCTCGACCTCACCACTGGCCTCCTAGACCTCCACTAACCCCGCCCATGCACTAGCCCGAGCTCCTGGAGCGCTCTCTGGCCGTCGTTCGGGTGCGCTTAAATCCGCCCGACCCGAGCCACCCCTCCTCTCCCTGACCTCACCCACGTCCTCCCCATGCTCCGGTGACCCTCCCCAATCCTTCCCCTCGTCGCTGGAGTGCCCCTAGCCGCGTGCTCGCCGCTCAGTCCCCGCCTCTGTCCTCGGCCACCGCGAAGCCCCTGCGCCACGCGGTCTTCTCCGTCGTCGTTGCTGCCTCAGGTGGACGCGGCGCTTCGTCTCGGACCTGCCGGTGCCATCAGCTTGGTTGGGGATGGCCGGAGCAGGCCAGGACATCGCCGGCGTCGCGCTTCCCCTGCTCCTCCTCTGTCTCGATCGGGACAGGGGGAGGAGGAAGAAGACAGGAGCCAGGTGCCCCCCCTACGCGTGGGACCCCTTGGTCAGTTCCTCAGCCGTTGACCAGCCCCGGCCCCGCCTTGCCACGTCATTTAAGTGGAAACGTATTTCCAAGAATACGCTTTCCATTTTTCGGTTTGGGCCAGTCTGTAAAATAATTTTTTACAGATGGGTCCCTGGCAGAAAAACATCCACAACTTTTTATCCGTAACTCCAAATGAGGTGAATCAAAAGCCCACTTATCCATTTCGTCGAGCCCGTTCTGTTGGTCATGCTTTCACTATGGTTTGACACTGTGAAAATGACAATTTTGCCCTTGCCCTAATTCAGCCCTCTCTGAGAGAGAACGTTTTCTGGCAATTCTTTCCGCGAGCTTCTGACACTTTCTTCTGGTGATTTCTTCCACCCCAGGCAAGCCACAATACCCACTTGCATGATAGTCATGCAGTAGCCATGGTTTTCAACTTGAATCTTTATTAAATGTTTGCTTGTTGAAAAGATGGTTATTGTTGTTCCGGTAATGTTTAGATTTGCATGTTCACTTTTGTGCTATGTTGTCTGGTACTCTATTATCATGTTCTACCTGCTAGTATTTCCTTTCATATGTTTATGCTTGCTAGTAGTACATGTTGATGTTGGTGATGGTCATGCTAGTCAGTATGCCATGCTCAATGGATATGGTTTATTGTTGATATGGTGTATAGTTATGTGATACCCTCATGATTATGGTGATATCATGTTCATGCATTTTATCATGGCTCAGCATATTTGCATTCAAGTTAATCGGATTAAATTGAACTTGAACAACTGTTGGCTGAGTCATGGTGCCGCTGAAACGATGCTGACCAGTGCAACCACGCTTACCGGTATGGGACGGTCCTAACTGGGTCTATTGTTGTGCCTCTCACCGGTGCCTCCAACGAGGGAAGGTTATGGGCGCGTGCTACCCTGATCAGGTAGGCGGACATAAGCCTTGTGTGCTCGTTGTTGTTGTTATGTGCACATGTCCCCGTTTGGGACGGTTTATTGTTTTGGGCCACGACGGTGGTTTGAGGTGTCTTTAGGTAGACACGGGGCCACCCATGACTTAGCCCAGTGGGGAGTGAGTCGGAGTGGCCGGGAGAGTATCATCGCAGTAGAAATATTTTGTCGGAATGTTGTTGGTCCATCCGAATGGGAGTGCGAGGCCATGGGTTCCGTAGTGTGGGTATACAGTGTACTAACCTCTGCAGAGTGTATATTAAATCTATCGATAGCCACGCCCGCTGATAAGGGCCCAGTTCCAAAGTTGGATACACCATGAGTCAACAGTAATAATAATAACTTGATTAATGACAACCCTGGTTCGATGATGAGATAAGTTGGTTGTGATCGCCGGCAAGATCACCATTTGAGGCCAAGTGTTGGTCGTGGTTGTGATCACCGTAAGGATCATCATGGTATCGAGGATACCGAGTTGTTGGGTATTCGTGATGTTGTGCGAGAATCGTGGGTAAAGATCAAGCTCCTTGTGGTCATTTACTGATCGCTACGGTATTGTTTATACCAAGCTTGATTTGATCCTGAGATGATCGCGTGATGCCCGAGGTTGGTAAGTGATGCATGTGTTGGTTACGAGGTAACCCGAGCAGAATAAGTGGTGCATGTAGTGTCATCATGTTGCATGATAGTATTGTCGGATTAATATGTTCATGCCATGTTCATGATGTGTTAGCCGTATCATGTTCATCTTGTTCATGCTATATTGTTCTGATGATATCATGATAATTCCTGTTTAACCTATAATTGTCATGCTGTTGTCTGTCTTGAATGCTTCTGGTTTTTGTGAGCTTGCAAGTACATTCAATGTACTGACCTGGCATGTCATGCCAGCTTGCAGGTCATGCCGGATTTGATTGCTTGCTTGTCGTGGTTTGCGTTCATGCGAGCTAGGATAAACGTTCCAGTCAGATTCCCTGCAGAGTGGAGTTCACCACCGTCGTCGTTGTTCCGCTGCTAGAGTTCTTCCGCTGCATCATGTTGTTATGCTGCTTGCATAGAGCAATAGTGGCAGGTGTAGTGTCACCGTGCCGATGTAACCCTTGTACCCAAATAGATTGTAATAAAGAGCTGGTTTATTCTATGCTAAGCAGTGCCGTATTCCAGAAGACTTCATCTCGATCTCTGGGCTGGAATACGGGGCGTTCCGGTTTTCTCTAAGTCGGGGTGCCACAGAAAGGTCTACCAAGAATAATAGGGCAAGAAAGATTGCAATCTATATCAAGAACGATAAAATCTATGGGCACCAAATTTCTATTTGCAACAATGAGAACATCATTGATCCTTCCCATTGGCTTTTTAATGGTGGAATCCGCAAGGTGCAAATTTAAAGAGCAATCATCAAGATCATGGAAACCTAGAATATCACATAAAGTTTTCGGAATTGTGGAAACACTAGCACCCAAATCACACAAAGCATAACACTCAAAATCTTTAATTTTAATCTTTATAGTAGGTTCCCACTCATCTTAAAGTTTTCTAGGTATAGAAACTTCCAAATTAAGTTTTTCATCAAAGATTGCATCAAGGCATCAACAATATGTTTGGTAAAAGCTTTATTTTGACTATAAGCATGAGGAGAATTCACAACGGATTGCAACAAGGAAATACAATCTTCTAAAGAACAATTATTATAATTAAATTCCTTGAAATCCAAGATAGTTGGTTCAATGCTATTTAAAGTCATGGCCTCTCCAATCCCACTTTTACCAAATTTAGCATCAAGATTTAAAAACTTCGAATCATTGGGACGCCTTTTAACTAAAGTTGACTCATCTCTAGTCCCATCATTATTAAGATTTATATTGCAAAACAAATATCTAATAGGGGACTCGTCAATAACTTTAAGATCTTCATCATTATTTTCATGAAAATTAGAAGAACACGCTTTTAATCTTTCTTAGGACGCAATCTAGCGGTTCTTTCTTTGCACTCATCAATGGAAATTCTCATAGCTTTGAGAGACTCATTGATATCATGCTTAGGAGGAGTAGATCTTAGTTGCAAAGAATCAACATCAAGAGAGAGTCTATAATGTTCCTAGCCAAATCATCATCTTTGAGCAATTTTTCTTCAAGCAAGGCATTAAAATTCTTTCGAGAAATCATAAATTCTTTCACACTATTCTCAAAATCAGAGGGCATCTTATTAAAATTACCATAAGAATTATTGTAGGAATTTACATAATTATTAGAGGAATTACTAGGGAACGATCTAGGATTAAAGTTTCCTCTATAAGCATTGTTACCAAAATTATTCCTACCAACAAAATTCACATCCATAGATTCATTATTGTTCTCAATCAAAGTAGACAAAGGCATATCATTGGTATCAATAGGAGCACTCTTAGTAGCAAACAATTTCATAAGTTCATCCATCTTTCCACTCAAAACATTGATTTCCTCTATAGCATGCACTTTTTTACTAGTAGATCTTCCGGTGTGCCATTGTGAATAACTAACCATAATATTATCAAGGAGTTTTATAGCTTCTCGTAAGGTGATTTCCATAAACGTGCCTCCCGCGGCCGAATCTAAAAGATTTCTAGAAGCAAAATTCAATCCGGCATAAAAATTTTGTATGATCATCCATAAATTCAAACCATGAGTAGGGCAATTGCGAATCATCAACTTCATTCTTTCCAAAGATTGGGCAACATGCTCATGATCAAGTTGTTTAAAATTCATAATATCGTTCCTAAGAGTCATGATCTTAGCGGGAGGAAAATACTTACAGATAAAAGCATCTTTGCACTTGTTCCATGAATCAATACTATTCTTAGGCAAAGACGAAAACCAGACTTTAGCACGATCTTTAAGTGAAAACAGAAATAACTTCAATTTAACAATATCATTATCCGTATCTTTCTTCTTTTGCATCTCACACAAATCAACAAAGTTGTTTAGATGGGTAGCGGCATCTTCACTAGGAAGGCCGGAGAATTGATCTTTCATAACAAGATTCAGCAAGGCAGTATTGATTTCACAAGACTCAACATCATTAAGAGGAGCAATCGGAGTACTAGGGAAATCATTATTATTGGTATTGGAGAAATCACACAATTTGGTATTATCTTGCGCCATCGCAACAAGTAATCCAATCACACAAGCAAACAAAAAGGCAAGTGAAAGAGAGAGGAGATTGGGAAAGAGAGGGTGAATAAAACGGCATGGGTGAAGTGGGGGAGAGGAAAATGAAAGGCAAATGGCAAATAATGTAAATGCGAGGGAGATGAGTTTGTGATGGGTACTTGGTATGTCTTGACTTGAGCGAAGACCTCCCCCGCAACGGCGCCAGAAATCCTTCTTGCTACATCTTGAGCTTGCGTTGGTTTTCCTTGAAGAGGAAAGGATGATGCAGTAATAGTAGCGTAAGTATTTCCCTCAGTTTTTTAGAACCAAGGTATCAATCCAGTAGGAGGCTCCTCAAAAGTCCCACGCACCTACACAAACAAACAAGAACTCGCAACCAACGCAATAAAGGGGTTGTCAATCCCTTCACGGCCACTTGCGAAAGTGAGATCTGATAGAGATAGTATGATCAGATAAATATATTTTTGGTATTTAATGATATAGATTGGAAAAGTAAAGATGCAAATAAAAGTAGATGGAAAGCTTATATGATAAAAGATAGACCCGGGGGCCATAGGTTTCACTAGTGGCTTCTCTCAAGATAGCATAATTATTATGGTGGGTGAACAAATTACTGTCGAGCAATTGATAGAAAAGCGAATAATTATGAGATTATCTAGGCATGATCATGTATATAGGCATCACGTCCGTGACAAGTAGACCGACTCCTGCCTGCATCTACTACTATTACTCCACACATCGACCGCTATCCAGCATGCGTCTAGAGTATTAAGTTCATAAGAACAGAGTAACGCATTAAGAAAGATGACATGATGTAGAGGGATAAATTCAAGCAATATGATATAAACCCCATCTTTTTATCCTCGATGGCAACAATACAATACGTGCCTTGCTGCCCCTGCTGTCACTGGTTAAGGACACCACAAGATTGAACCTAAAGCTAAGCACTTCTCCCATGGCAAGAAAGATCAATCTAGTAGGCCAAACCAAACTGATAATTCGAAGAGACTTGCAAAGATAACTCAATCATACATAAAAGAATTCAGAGAAGATTCAAATATTTCTCATAGATAAACTTGATCATAAACCCACAATTCATCGGATCTCGACAAACACACCGCAAAAAGAGTTACATCGAATAGATCTCCACAAGAGAGGGAAAGAACATTGTATTGAGATCCAAAAAGAGAGAAGAAGCCATCTAGCTAATAACTATGAACCCGAAGGTATGTGGTAAACTACTCACAACTCATCGGAAGGGCTATGGTGCTGATGTAGAAACCCTCCGTGGTCGATTCCCCCTCCGGCGGAGCGCCAGCGAAGGCTCCAAGATGGGATCTCGCGGATATAGAAGGTTACGGTGGTGGAAATACTTTTTCGTGGTCGCTTCTGATGTTCTCTGGGTACGTGGGTATATATAGGAGGAAGAAGTACGTTGGTGGCCACCCGAGGGGCCCACGAGACAGGGGGGCGCGCCTAGCAGGGGGGCGCCCTCCACCCTCGTGGCCACCTCGATTGCTTCTTGACTTGCACTCCAAGTCCTCTGGATCACGTTCGTTCCAAAAATCACGCTCCCGAAGGTTTCATTCCGTTTGGACTCCGTTTGATATTCCTTTTCTTCGAAACATTTAAATAGGCAAAAAAACAGCAAGACGGGCTGAGGCTCCGGTTAGTAGGTTAGTCCCAAAAATGATATAAATGTGTAAAGTAAAGCCCATAAACATCCAAAACGGGTAATATAATAGCGTGGATGTGACGCCCGGATAATCAAGCTACAGTAATCCCCTACTAATGATGACACATCACCTCTGTCACTGTAATTAATCTCGGGTTAATTCGAAACTGTTTCAAATTTAAATCCTAAATCAATCAAACGACAAAAGTTTTCAAAATATTAAACTAAAATGTTCGGGCTGTGCCAAAAATGGCATAGGTAATTATAGTGCAGAAAACACATTTTTATAAAATGCCTAAATACTTTTAAATGAATTAAACAGAAAACAAATAATAAGAGATAATGGAAAAAAAGGAACAACAAAAAAAGGGAAGAGAAACCCCCGGGGCTCCGGCCCAGCAGGCCACCGGCCCAACTGGGCCACGACCTGCCAGGCCCGCCCAGCTCTCCCTTGGCCCAACCGGCCTCCCCATAACCCCCCATCCCCGAAACCCTAACCGCACACTCTCCCCCCAACTCCCCACGTCTCCCTCTTCCCCCGATCCGGATCAGATCGGGAATGGCCTCGTGGCCCTCGCCTAGAGCCGCCTCGCCGGCCACCGTCCTCGTCCCCGACGAGCCCCCCCTCGCACCCCCTC
>NC_041383.1:532161333-532161913 GCF_002162155.2 Triticum dicoccoides | reverse complement strand
CCTCCCCTGGATCTAGATCGGCGACGCCGCCCCGATCACGTTGCCCCCGAGCCCGAAGCCGGGGCCCGACGCCGCCCCGCCGTCGCCGGGCTGCGCCCGCCTCCGCCACCACTGCCGCGACGGGGCCCTTCCCCGCCGGCGCCCCTCCATCCCAACCGCATCGCCCCTCTGCCATGGGCTTCGCCATGACCTCCCGCGCCTCTCCCTCCCGAGATCGACGCTGCGCCCCTGCCTCGGGTCGTCGCCCACCCGTCACCTCGCCGGCGTCGCCCGTCGTCACCGCCACCTCGTCGCGCGTCCCCATCCTCCTCGCCGGACCTCCCCCACCGGCCTGCCTCCTCGACGCCGACGACGTCCCCGTCTCCCTCCTCGACACCCACTGCCCGAACCCCTACGGCCACTGTGAGCGCCTCCCCGTGCTCCTCTCCCCTCTTCCCCTCCTCGTCTTGGACGTCGGCATGCCCGCCGTCCCGTGTGCGCGCTCACCGCGCCGTGCCCACGCACCGCACCCGCCCGTGGCCCGGCCTCTCCTCTGCCAATCCTGTCGTCGCCTTCTCGCACCACCACCGCGCCTGGCTAC
>NC_041383.1:532153764-532160983 GCF_002162155.2 Triticum dicoccoides | reverse complement strand
GGCCGCCCTGGCCACCGGCCTCGCCCCGTCGCACTCCCTGCGGGCGAGCGCCCGCCCAGGCGCCCGTTGCCCCCTTCCCGGGTGGACTCGGGCGCACACCCACATGCCCGTAATGCTAAGGCCCCCATTGGCCCTATGACAATGGGGCCCCACGCCCCATAACGTTTTATTAAAAAAAAGAATTAGAATTAAAAATAAAAATAATAATTAAAAATAAAAATGGTTTAATAAAATTAGTTATTAATTAATTAATTAATTAAGTTAATTAATCCTGATTAGGTTAACCTAATCACTAATTAAATTAACTAATCTGTAATTAACCTAAACAGAGAATGACAGGTGGGTCCCACTGGACCCACACGTCAGGTTGACCAGGTCAATGGTCAACGTTGACTGCTGACATCACTCTGATGTCATGCTGACGTCATCATTTACTATTCTGGATAATGTTGGGATAAATAATTAATTAAATTCCAGAAATTAATAAAATCTTTAGAAAATCATATCTTTTAATCCGTAACTCGGATTAAAATATTTTCAACATGAAAGTTGCTCAGAACGACGAGACGAATCCGGATACGCAGTTCGTTCGTCCGCCACACACCCCTAACCTATCGAACCCGCAACTTTCCCCCTCCGGCTCCTCTGCCCGAAAACACGAAACCCCGGGGATATTTTTCCGGATGTTTCCCCCCTTAACAGGTACCACCTCATACCACGTTAGGGCCCGCCTAGCATCATTACTTGTCATGTCATGCATCGATATGCATATGTTTACATGGTATTCATTGTTTCTTCCCCCTCTTCTCTCCGGTAGACTACGAGACCGACGCTGCTGCGGCCCAGTTCGACTACGGAGTTGACGACCCCTCTCTCTTGCCAGAGCAACCAGGCAAGCCCCCCCCCTTGATCACCAGATATAGCCTATTCTACTCTATACTGCTTGCATTAGAGTAGTGTAGCATGTTACTGCTTTCCGTTATACCTATCCTGATGCATAGCATGTCCTTGTTACTACTGTTGATACCTTTACCTGCAATCCTATATGCTTAGTATAGGATGCTAGTATTTTCATCTGTGGCCCTACATTCTTGTCCGTCTGTCGTGCTATACTATCGGGCCGTGATCACTCGGGAGGTGATCACGGGTATATACTTTATACTTTATACATGATACATGTGGAGACTAAAGTCGGGTCGGCTGGTGGAGCACCCGCGAGTGGATCTTTGAGGCGGAGCGGCAGGGCAGGTTGAGACCGCCTAGGAGAGAGGTGGGCCTGGCCCTGTTCGGCGTTCGCGGATACTTAACATGCTTAACGAGATCTTGGTATTTGATCTGAGTTGGCTACGAGCCTATACGCACTAACCATCTACGTGGGAGTAGTTATGGGTATCCCGGCGTCGTGGTATCAGCCGAAGCACTTCCTGACGCCAGCGACTGAGCGGCGCGCGCCGGATTGGACTGGAACGCCAGTAGTCTAGGTCTGCTTCCGGCCGCATACGCAACATGCAGGTGTGCTCAGGGCGATGGGCCCAGACCCCTGCGCGCTTAGGTTTAGACCGGCGTGCTGGCCTCTCTGTTGAGCCTAGGTGGGGCTGCGACGTGTTGATCTTCCGCGGCCGGGCATGACCCAGAAAAGTGTGTCTGGCTAAATGAGATCAAGCGTGTTGGGTAAGTTGGTGCACCCCTGCAGGGAAGTTAATCTATTCGAATAGCCGTGATCTTCGGTAACAGGACGACTTGGAGTTGTACCTTGACCTTATGACAACTAGAACCGGATACTTAATAAAACACGCCCTTCCAAGTGCCAGATACAACCGGTGGTCGCTCTCTCTCAGGGATACGAGGAGGGGATCGCCGGGTAGGATTATTGCTATGTGATGTTGCTTGGAGGACTTCAACCTACCCTCTTCTACCTGTTGCAAGACGGAGGTGACCAGAAGCGTAGTCTTCGATAAGACTAGCTATCCCCCTCTTATTCTGGCATTCTGCAGTTCAGTCCACTGATATGGCCCTTTACACATATATCCATGCATATGTAGTGTAGCTCCTTGCTTGCGAGTACTTTGGATGAGTACTCACGGTTGCATTGTTCCCCCCTTTTCCCCCTATCTCTACTCGATTGCTGCAACCAGACGATGGAGCCCAGGAGCCAGACGCCACCGTCGATGACGACTACTACACCGGAGGTGCCTACTACTACGTGCAGCCCGCTGACGACGACCAGGAGTAGTTTAGGAGGATCCCAGGCAGGAGGCCTGCGCCTCTTTCGATCTGTATCCCAGTTTGTGCTAGCCTTCTTAAGGCAAACTTGTTTAACTTATGTCTGTACTCAGATATTGTTGCTTTCGCTGACTCGTCTATGATCGAGCACTTGTATTCGAGCCCTCGAGGCTCCCTGGCTTGTATTATGATGCTTGTATGACTTATTTTATTTTAGAGTTGTGTTGTGATATCTTCCCGTGAGTCCCTGATCTTGATCATACACGTTTGCGTGCATGATTAGTGTACGATTTAATCGGGGGCGTCACAAGTTGGTATCAGAGCCGACTGCCTGTAGGAATCCCCCTTCCAACTCCTTGGCCAAAGTCGAGTCTAGACATTGCAAAACTTTTACTAACATGGATGTGTGTCTTATGGGCACACGTCGCCATTGGGTGGTAGTAGGATCTTTTACTCCTCGACCTTTACTCTGGGACTCTGATCTCTCCTCTATTCGGGTTAAATGAAGTTTACTAAATCTAACAATAGGATCTCATTATCACTTTCACCCGGAGAGCCCCTTGTTACTGATGATCGTCTGCTGCACCAGAAGACCCTGAAGATACTCTCCGCTGTTAACCCGAGAACTTGTGTTCATCGCGTTTGCAATTCCCCTTCCACCGAAAACCCTTATGGATAACTACTTGCAGTTGTTATTCTTACATTCATCCCCAGTTGGTCTTGTTATTACAAGATAACCTGAAAAACTCGTCGTTGTTTCGATAATCCTTTGAGCTTACTGCCTTGCTGTTCTTTGTCACCTGAATACCCCTACGGTTAATTATTGCACTTATCGAGTATCCGCTCATCCCCAGTTGTTCATGAGTTTCACAAAAGTCTTCAAAATACTATTCGATCTTCCGAAAATCCTCTGGAGCCTTTGGCTCTTGAAATTCTTGCTTGCTCGCATTATGGTTAATCCCATAAGTCTCGTAGTCTTATTGACATTCCTTGTCATTATCATTTTGGGTCTATTGACTCAATATGTTTGCGAATACGCGCAATCATCACTGATCCTTATAAATTACCTTTCCGACTGAGCTGCCATTCTTTTAACTGGAATTGGTTCTCGACCAGTCCAATTGTCATTGATTGTATCCCTAATTCTATTCAGCTTATCCATTCTTGATCAGAGCATTTGCTCCTGATCCCTTGATTTGAAAATCATAATTACTTTTCTAATTAAGCGTTGAACTATTCAGCTGTTCTATAAACCGATGCATTTGCAATCTTTCTTCCTCTGATTGGGTATCGATACTCATATCAGCCCCATTGTGGATCGCCATATCCACTTTTGGATTATTACCCGATAGTGTCCTTCACATTTGATCACTTTGTGAGTTCTTCCCCTGATACCTAATGCCTTTGTTAAGTTGTATCCTCCGCTTGGCCAACCATACTCTGCTTTCGGGCTTGTGTTATTTACTCTTGAAACTTGTGGTATATGTTTCTAAGAAGCCACTAAGGGTTGAACATAGGCTTTCTCTAGACCGTGTGAACCCGAAAGTTTTCACGAGTCATACTCTTCTGGTGCTTCGCCAGATAAAATTTCAACACTGCAACTTAATCGAACGCGAGAAGTGGATGAAAGGTTATGCATTGGAGAAGTGGGAGTCGACCTTGAACTTTGTGTTCATGCCCATGGACCCGATGTACATCTTCTCATCGAAGCTTCTTTTAAAATTAATTATTCCCTTGATATAAGTTCATCTTATATCTGGGGTATGGCCTTTTACAATCGTGGTTCCGACCATGTTCTCCTTTAAATACCATTTTCGATGCAAGTGTAAGCACTTGTCTTCTGTGGATCAATACCCCGGTACAACCTCTACTTTGATCTGTCGTCGAGTATTACCCCATGGTATCTCGAGATTATCTTGGAACTGCATAACTTCCTATGAGTTCTTCATCAAGTACTACATACTCACTGATTACAATTTTTCATGGGCTCTGAGTTATTAAACACTCAAAGACACCGATAACTGAACCGAGTCCGCATTACGGTTCAACAACTCTTACTAATATTCTTTACTTACGAGTTTGTACCCGATCATGTCATTCCTAGCCTGATCGGTCATATCATTACCATGCTAAATTTTAACTGTGCTACCTGGTCCTTAATCCCGGAGCACAACTTTTGACAATGAGCTAAGCTTACGTCGATCTTCCTCGTCATATCAGTTCGCCTTGAACAACAATCTTGATTTCAAGTTTGTGTCGTACCTATGGTTCCAATAACCTCTTGCTTCATCATTCTTTTGACTTGATGTGATCGCGGATCGATTACATCTTCGTGGAATCTCTCGACAAATGTGTCATGATCACCATCTACATTCTGATGCTCTTCCAGGATATCAATTGAATTAATGATGAGAAATACCATCCTTGCCCTCGATGATTTGTGTTGTCATCGACCTCTTTATTGCGTTCCCTCCAACAAAAACTTGTTTGTGTTCTGTGTTATACCTCGAGTTCCTTGCTACCTAGCATTTGTTTTTCTTTACCATGGAGTATTACCATCTTTTATGTCAAGAAGGTCGTGAGGATTACTCCACCTCTTAAGAATTCTTGGTATGGTGATACTTCTCACCCTCACCATTCTTTCTTGGTACCCGTGTTGTTTCTAACCGGAATACCGACAATTGAACTATGAGGTGTGAATTCAAAACTTCTAGCAACCCTATTGCTTTGAAGTAATGGTCGAGTTTCATTCTAATTCTTTTGTTCGTCAAGTCACCACTCTAACATTGATCGTGCAACCCAACCCATATTCGGGTGCACCTTTCAACCAATGTTTAATTGAGTATGTTTCCTCGAGCATACATCATTATACCATTTGATCTGACAAATGTTATCTCCTTGTTCACATAATTGTGGAAATCCATCTTGTCGGAAATCTCGATGGATTATCGCCGAGCCCATCAGCCACCTCCTCCTCTCCTTGGTTTAATGATGAACTATTGTTTCAGGAACCCACTCCCATAGTTCATTTCCTGAGAATCCTGAAATGTCATTTCGTCTATTTGTGTTGCACCTTTTATTCTCGGACATCCTGAGTCTGAGGTATCATTACACCAATCGGATCTGAATCTCGGTCAGATATGATGGTTGGGACAACTTTCCATGAGTTATGTTGTTGGCCCTTTGATGACCTGGTAACAAGATGTCATGCCTAGCACCCCCCCCTGGCTGGAGGACCTATCATTATGGTTTATTTGCAAGGATAACCATTCTTCTTGGAGGAAATTGTAAGACCTATGTTATAAACTATTCCTGATGGATCCATTGAGTATCTAAAAACCAGCCTTTGCTTGAAGACCATGTCAATGCTATCTCGAAGCATGTCTGTGATACTCTGATTTTCAACAAGAACATTTGAAGCCCAATGCTAAATGTTTCTTGCTCAATTATCCAAACACCGTTGTATGGGTAATGTCATGAAATTTCTCTCCCCTACCTAAGGAGTTTTCTACATAATATCCTGTCATGGATATCTTGCTCTGCTTGTCCTTGAGAAGGATATACCCCTGATATACATGTTTAAGCACATTTTCCTTCCCGTTGTTTTGTTCAAACTTTCTTGTAAACTACTTAACCGAGCAATGGTAATCCCCTGCTTAGGTAAACACCTCGGTGTACCTTCCTGTCTGGTGTAACCCTGTTTCTACTGTTGATGACTTCCGGTAACCGCCGATGGACGAGAACTTTGCCTATTGGTCCGCCTCGTTCAACGAGCAGGAAGGTGGTTCTCTTCGTCCCTCGCCCTTGGTACCAACGTTGTTGCCGACATAATTGACATGGTACTCTCTGACATGCCTTGCTATCATGACCGTGAAAGATGTCACTGCTCCTATTAAAAAAATAATAAAAAAAACCACATGGTGGGCCCATAACCCACAGTTCCACAGGATCGAAACCTGACTGTCCTGTACACCCCCTATTCCCAAAGTTATTCCTCGCGCGTGGACTCGTATGTAATTCACGGGCCATTGTCCTAGTGATCTATTCTGGTATCAGACGCAATACTTACTCTCGCTACTCTGAACCCCTTTCTCACTCTGGTTCAGGCTTCGAGCAACTATCTATCCGCTTGGAGCCTCTTATGGTACCTTCATACCTTACTCTCGAGGTATTTCATATGTTCAACTTGTGAGATAATCTTATACTAATTCATGGGTTAACCCCAGATTGTTTCCCTCAAAAGCATTATGTCGTAGTGAGCTGCCCTTATCCTTTCGTAAGTACGATGGAGATCCCGAAGAAATGATGACAAGTTTATCATGATGCATCGGAATAAAGAATTGAAGACATCAACGAAAGGGATTAACTTCTTCGAGAAGATCCGTTAGAATATCGTAACCTAGTCTTTCTCCTTACTCCCCTCTTAAATCTCGGGACGAGATTTCTTGTAGTGAGGAGAATTGTGACGCCCGGATAATCAAGCTACAGTAATCCCCTACTAATGATGACACATCACCTCTGTCACTGTAATTAATCTCGGGTTAATTCGAAATCGTTTCAAATTTAAATCCTAAATCAATCAAACGACAAAAGTTTTCAAAATATTAAACTAAAATGTTCGAGCTGTGCCAAAAATGGCATAGGTAATTATAGTGCAGAAAACACATTTTTATAAAATGCCTAAATACATTTAAATGAATTAAACAGAAAATAAATAATAACAGATAATGGAAAAAAGGAACAACAAAAAAAAGGGAAGAGAAACCCCCGGGGCTCCGGCCGAGCAGGCCACCGGCCCAACTGGGCCACGACCTGCCAGGCCGGCCCAGCTCCCCCTTGGCCCAACCGGCCTCCCCATAACCCCCCATCCCCGAAACCCTAACCGCACACTCTCCCCCCCACTCCCCACGTCTCCCTCTTCCCCCGATCCGGATCGGATTGGGAATGGCCTCGTGGCCCTCGCTTGGAGCCGCCTCGCCGGCCGCCGTCCTCGTCC
>NC_041383.1:532152955-532153523 GCF_002162155.2 Triticum dicoccoides | reverse complement strand
CGAAGCCGGGGCCCGACGCCGCCCCGCCGTCGCCGGGCTGCGCCCGCCTCCGCCACCACTGCCGCGACGGGGCCCTTCCCCGCCGGCGCCCCTCCATCCCAACCGCATCGCCCCTCTGCCATGGGCTTCGCCACGACCTCCCGCGCCTCTCCCTCCCGAGATCGACGCCGCGCCCCTGCCTCGGGTCGTCGCCCACCCGTCGCCTCGCCGGCGTCGCCCGTCGTCACCGCCACCTCGTCGCGCGTCCCCATCCTCCTCGCCGGACCTTCCCCACCGGCCTGCCTCCTCGACGCCGACGACGTCCCCGTCTCCCTCCTCGACACCCACTGCCCGAACCCCTACGGCCACTGTGAGCGCCTCCCCGTGCTCCTCTCCCCTCTTCCCCTCCTCGTCTTGGACGTCGCCATGCCCGCCGTCCCGTGTGCGCGCTCACCGCGCCGTGCCCGCGCACCGCACCCGTCCGTGGCCTGGCCTCTCCTCTGCCAGTCCTGCCGTCGCCTTCTCGCACCACCACCGCGCCCCGCTACCCTGCCGCCCACGGGCCCGCTCGTCGCCGGCCCCGCACTCC
>NC_041383.1:532133207-532152610 GCF_002162155.2 Triticum dicoccoides | reverse complement strand
ACCGCGGCCGCCCTAGCCACCGGCCTCGCCCCGTCGCACTCCCTGCGGGCGAGCGCCCGCCCAGGCGCCCGTTGCCCCCTTCCCGGGTGGACCCGGGCGCACGCCCGCATGCCCGTAACGCTAAGGCCCCCATTGGCCCTATGACAATGGGGCCCCACGCCCCATAACGTTTTATTAAAAAAAAAGAATTAGAATTAAAAATAAAAATAATAATTAAAATAAAAATGGTTTAATAAAATTAGTTATTAATTAATTAATCCTGATTAGATTAACATAATCACTAATTAAATTAACTAATCTGTAATTAACCTAAACAGAGAATGACAGGTGGGTCCCACTGGACCCACACCTCAGGTTGACCAGGTCAATGGTCAACGTTGACTGCTGACATCACTCTGATGTCATGCTGACGTCATCATTTACTATTCTGGATAATGTTGGGATAAATAATTAATTAAATTCCAGAAATTAATAAAATCTTTAGAAAATCATATCTTTTAATCCGTAACTCAGATTAAAATATTTTCAACATGAAAGTTGCTCAGAACGACGAGACGAATCCGGATACGCAGTCCGTTCGTCCGCCACACACCCCTAACCTATCGAACCCGCAACTTTCCCCGTCCGGCTCCTCTGCCCGAAAACACGAAACCCCGGGGATATTTTCCCGGATGTTTCCCCCCTTAACCGGTACCACCTCATACCACGTTAGGGCCCGCCTAGCATCGTTACTTGTCATGTCATGCATCGATATGCATATGTTTACATGGTATTCATTGTTTCTTCCCCCTCTTCTCTCCGGTAGACTACGAGACCGACGCTGCTGCGGCCCAGTTCGACTACGGAGTTGACGACCCCTCTCTCTTGCCAGAGCAACCAGGCAAGCCCCCCCCCCTTGATCACCAGATATCGCCTATTCTACTCTATACTGCTTGCATTAGAGTAGTGTAGCATGTTACTGCTTTTCGTTATACCTATCCTGATGCATAGCATGTCCTTGTTACTACTGTTGATACCTTTACCTGCAATCCTATATGCTTAGTATAGGATGCTAGTATTTTCATCTGTGGCCCTACATTCTTGTCCGTCTGCCGTGCTATACTATCGGGCCGTGATCACTCGGGAGGTGATCACGGGTATATACTTTATACTTTATACATGATACATGTGGAGACTAAAGTCGGGTCGGCTGGTGGAGCACCCGCGAGTGGATCTTTGAGGCGGAGCGGCAGGGCAGGTTGAGACCGCCTAGGAGAGAGGTGGGCCTGGCCCTGTTCGGCGTTCCCGGATACTTAACACGCTTAACGAGATCTTGGTATTTGATCTGAGTTGGCTACGAGCCTATACGCACTAACCATCTACGTGGGAGTAGTTATGGGTATCCCGGCGTCGTGGTATCAACCGAAGCACTTCGTGACGCCAGCGACTGAGCGGCGCGCGCCGGATTGGACTGGAACGCCACTAGGCTAGGTCTGCTTCCGGCCGCGTACGCAACGTGCAGGTGTGCTCAGGGCGATGGGCCCAGACCCCTGCGCGCTTAGGTTTAGACCGGCATGCTGGCCTCTCTGTTGAGCCTAGGTGGGGCTGCGACGTGTTGATCTTCCGCGGTCGGGCATGACCTAGGAAAGTGTGTCCGGCCAAATGGGATCAAGCGTGTTGGGTAAGTTGGTGCACCCCTACAGGGGAGTTAATCTATTCGAATAGCCGTGATCTTCGGTAACAGGACGACTTGGAGTTGTACCTTGACCTTATGACAACTAGAACCGGATACTTAATAAAACACACCCTTCCAAGTGCCAGATACAACCGGTGGTCGCTCTCTCTCAGGAATACGAGGAGGGGATCGCCGGGTAGGATTATTGCTATGTGATGTTGCTTGGAGGACTTCAACCTACCCTCTTCTACCTGTTGCAAGACGGAGGTGACCAGAAGCGTAGTCTTCGATAAGACTAGCTATCCCCCTCTTATTCTAGCATTCTGTAGTTCAATCCACTGATATGGCCCTTTACACATATATCCATGCATATGTAGTGTAGCTCCTTGCTTGCGAGTACTTTGGATGAGTACTCACGGTTGCATTGTTCCCCCCTTTTCCCCCTATCTCTACTCGATTGCTGCAACCAGACGATGGAGCCCAGGAGCCAGACGCCACCGTCGATGACGACTACTACACCGGAGGTGCCTACTACTACGTGCAGCCCGCTGACGACGACCAGGAGTAGTTTAGGAGGATCCCAGGCAGGAGGCCTGCGCCTCTTTCGATCTGTATCCCAGTTTGTGCTAGCCTTCTTAAGGCAAACTTGTTTAACTTATGTCTGTACTCAGATATTGTTGCTTCCGCTGACTCGTCTATGATCGAGCACTTGTATTCGAGCCCTCGAGGCCCCCTGGCTTGTATTATGATGTTTGTATGACTTATTTTATTTTAGAGTTGTGTTGTGATATTTTCCCGTGAGTCCCTGATCTTGATCGTACACGTTTGTGTGCATGATTAGTGTACGATTTAATCGGGGGCGTCACAGTGGAACAACAAAAAATTATAGATACGTTGGAGACGTATCAGAGCCACATTGCCGAGTTCTTCTTTTTGCGTTTGCCCAGTGCGTTTGGCACTCAGCAAAATTGGGAATTCCAATAATGAGCATGTATTGTGTCCTAATGTATTTTTTCCATGTATAGAAATAGAAAGACTATGTAAATATACTTCAAAAATACTCTTCGCAACATGTGTGGGCCAAAGTATATATATTATATAGGCCGGATTTTCTTCATGTGTCTATTAATTGATAGAATTGTGAGGACCATTAAAAGTTTATATCCATCAATAGACATTTTAGTCGAGACAATTCTTATGGTCGTAGCAAAAAAAATCTTCACAAAGAGAAAATGAGCACAAAGAGAATTTGTTATCCAACATAAAGAGACAATGTCTATTGCAGGAGCAAAAGAGGGAACAAATAGTCTTGAAAAGCTATTGGTCGTAGCCTCAAACCATAAGTTTTGACGTACATGTAATTGACTTACTAAATCCAACAACTCGGCAGCCTTATTATAATCCTCTATGAATATATAAATTTAGAAGAAATAAATTCATAAGCTATAATATAATGGCCGAAAATAGCAGGAGCATCAGTGTTATATATCTCGGGGAAGTTCTTTTAATAATTTTAAAGGATAATAGGCATAAAATAACTGCATTCATTTATCCTCATTGACGAATTGGTCAAGACATTAAGAAGACAAACTGAACATATACATATGTTTTACTTGAGTGAAATATGTGGAAAATCTGAACAAATAAGTTGGTAAATATACATATCGACACATCAGATCCAGTGCAAAGCAGGTAGCAGTGAGTGCACGTTATAGAAATTAAAAGGCTACATACCGGTACTTTTTAGGGCATCCATGTTGGATCGTCTTCCATAGGTAGATGATAGAATTATGCTCCAGTGCCTACATGTGTGCATAGCAGAAATGAAAATTTTGAAGTGCATTGTTCAATATGTCAAAGATAGAAATTAGAAGATCCTTTTTGTTGGAGTATGTTTTATATGGTGTTTCCAAATCAAGTACCACAACTGTATGTGTAGTTTACATGACACCGTGGTCACTAAAATATCATGAGATCTGACAGAAGAAAAGGGGAAAAAGCATCAGAATAAAGTAGAAATCACATCATCCACGAACAATTCTCAAGTATTACCTTGGGTACCACTATATTTTTTAATTATTGCCGACCCCAGAGAACATGTCATCCTTCAACTTTCAGACTGCACTTACATTTGTGATTAGTGGCAGCAATTAGATGGCAATTTAGCTGAATGAACACATGTGCAAAGGGAAGACCCCATCAGACCAGAATTCATCTAGTGACAATGAATATATGAGATCTGGAAGATACTAATGCCGAGTTGCATCAGCCATAGAAGTAGACTTACAATTAGTCTGATTATAAGAAAAACATGAACAAACACATGTCTATGAGGTTGGGTGTTATCAAATTTCCAACTTCTAAGATAAAACAAAACAGAGCTGATGTCACTTGGAAAATTGCGAGTCAATACTACATGAGAGAAAGCTCTCGTGTCCTGGGTAAATGGAAGATACTCGTGGTTGTACGCCTATCTAATTGGAGGAGTTGCAAGTGTGGGTGGAGCATGGCGGCGCACTTGGCAAAATCATGAAAATTTTCTTCCTGGTCCTCCAATTATTCTCTGCACTGAAGAATCATGCTCATAACACCTAGCTGCAATTTCTTAGTAAATGTCCAAAATCGAAATTTATGTTAAACTTTGAGAAAGCATGATTCATCAAATAGAAATTGCGAAGATGAAGTTAAAATAT
The DNA here is from genome assembly GCF_002162155.2 of Triticum dicoccoides. Lineage (NCBI taxonomy): Eukaryota > Viridiplantae > Streptophyta > Magnoliopsida > Poales > Poaceae > Triticum > Triticum dicoccoides. Next base: position 532,148,263 of record NC_041383.1, on the reverse strand, counting down.
AACAGATAATTATTCGAGTAAACCCCTAGCAGATCTGGCCGAATATGCTAGATTTAGCATCAGATAGCTTCGCTTGTTCGCGAGCAGACATGGTCTTGCACCTGTTTTTGTAGTTACTCATGATGGGGAATCTTAAGAAGTGATTCGCGTTACCAAAAATCTCCTTTGGTGCACGGCATCCAGTGCTATGCTTATCGGAACCACTCATTTGCATGTGGATCTGCACAACGCAGTTATGAATCGATGTATATCAACACAGCGTTTCCATTACATAGCACCAAATGTCCCCTGATCCAGCTCCTTAGTACGTTGAATTATGGCTCAGGTAGCAACTTGTACCAACCATGGCACACATGCGACTACTTGTACCGAACCGGGGGGTCTGTTCAAGACCGGCCGGTATGTCAGCCAAATAGTTTGGCTCCACAATACCTGGCTCACCCATGCCTAGCACATAGTTATCATGCACATGTAATGCCATTTTTATTACCCCATAATCATTCATTACATTGAATTTATTCTGTAGGTGCCTCACATGCCCAAGACAACCTTAAAATAAGATGACCCGTTTAAGAATTGAAATTGTAAACAATTCAGAAAATCAAAGAGGCCCTTTTTTGCAACAACTTTTAGAAGGATGATCCAATAATGCAGCAAATGCTCTAAACAGGAGTTCCAAATTATTACAGTTATGGAGCAAGCATATCCTGTCCCAAACAAAGTGGTACTCTAGCCTTGCATTCTCCAAATACAGGCTGAAATTGATATTTAAATCAGCGCTAGAATATCTCAAATAAAATCAACTCCAGCAAACCCTTTTGTTGTATATAATATTTCATTAATATTCAAGGAATGGATGTCTGAAAGATACTATTAAGGGTCTTGACAATAGTATTTTTTTTCTTCTGAAAACAGTATATCTATTAATATGATTGACCTTATGTACCTTGAGGGTTACCCAGAATTAAGGCCATAAATTTGCTCACCTTAGATACCATGATGAAACATAGAATTAAGGACAAACTATTATTTCTCATCCTTCTCCAAATGTCTGAGACATAAGATGTTAAACTGGATGCTTCAGAACTAATCAAAACATGTCACGAAGAACTGAAAACTTAATGCACAACACACATTTAATTCTGGGTTTGACATGATATATTGTCTATCATCACCTGCATGCTTCAATATTTGTACAATCCATTGGGCTGCTACCTTACAGAAATTTGTTATGTAATTTTCTTTCAGCTACCGGAATTGAATGTCTTATATTAACTCTTTTTAAATCACATATAACTACACATGCATGTGCGTGCCTGTTATTGTACAAATATATCTTCCAGCAACTATGTTATGCCTTATCATAGTTCTTGTGCTGTTGACCTGTTGTTATCTTCAGAATCCACCTCTTTCTGAAACTAGAATTGCTTTCACATTAACCACTCTAAACTAATTATGTTTTACTTCCCTGCTTTTCCCTCGGACATCATCTTTGCCATGTCTTTTGTCAAGATGCTTCTTCCTATGCTTCCTTCAACACCATATACACCATTTTCTCATCCTCAAATGCTACAGAAACTTCCGGTGCAAGTGATGTTATACGCAGATTTTAGAAACATCCTGCATGGGGAATTTTAATTCGGAAAACAGATCAAATATTAGCATCAAGGTAGGAATCAAGCAACATAGAATCACCTTCTTTAGGCTAGAACGCTAGTATTTAGGACCCCTTTGCATAATGTTGTACGCGGCAAGCATGACACACGGCGCCATCTGGGTAGCCCTACGGGAGCATAGTTTTGCCGAGTGTAGAAAACGGCAAAACTATGGTGCCATGTAGTATGGCCGTTAACTTGTCATTATGTTTGTGTCATTTGTTTGTTGAGTTCCTTGTGTTTTGCACTCGACAATATTCTTTGCAGGTGTCTACTGAGTGCCCGTGGAAAAGAAACCAGCAAAATAAACTTTGCCAGCAGGCGTCCAACATAGTCGTGTTTTCCTCTGTTAAAGAGCTAAATTTCTCTCCTATTTAGAGATAAAAATACTGTAATCAAATACCTAGCTTTGCAGCAAAAGCGACCTTGGAGCTTAGCCTCAGATGCAAGACACGCACATAATAACATAACGATTGCTATCAACACATGAAAATATCCATAGATGGGAGTCACGTTGGTGAAAATCTAAAAGATGGGATCAAAGTTAGACTGCAGCTACATTATTCAGTTAATTAACAAAACTTCTATTAATAGAATTAAATATCACTCCCGTGTACAAATAAAATAATTCTAATCTAATATTTGGCTTTGCAACAAAAGAAACCTGAGAAATAAGTTCGTCGAGATTGGGGCTTCTAATGCAACCGTGACACAGAAGGATGATCCTGAGAGCCACATTGCCGAGTTTTTCTTTTTGCGTTTGCCCAGTGCGTTTGGCACTCAGCAAAATTGGGAATTCCAGTAATGAGCACGTATTGTGTCCTAATGTATATTTTCCATGTATAGAAATAGAAAGACTATGTAAATATACTTCAAAGATACTCTTCGCAACATGTATGGGCCAAAGTATATATATTATATAGGCCGGATTTTCTTCATGTGTCTATTGATTGATAGAATTGTGAGGACCATTAAAAGTTTATATCCATCAATAGACATTTTAGTCAAGACAAATCTTATGGTCGTAGCAAAATAAATCTTCACAAAGAGAAAATGAGCACAAAGAGAACTGGTTATCCAACATAAAGAGACAATGTGTATTGCAGGAGCAAAAGAGGGAACAAATAGTCTTGAAAAGCTATTGGTCGTAGCCAAGTTTTGACGTACATGTAATTGACTTACTAAATCCAACAACTCGGCAGCCTTATTATAATCCTATGTGAATTTATAAATTTAGAAGAAATAAATTCATAAGCTATAATATAATGGCCGAAAATAGTAGGAGCATCAGTGTTATATATCTCGGGGAAGTTCTTTTAATAATTTTAAAGGATAATAGGCATAAAATAACTACATGCATTTATCCTCATTGGCGAATTGGTCAATACATTAAGAAGACGAACTGAACATATACATATGTTTTACTTGAGTGAAATATGTGGAAAATCTGAACAAATAAGTTGGTTAAATGTACATATCAACAAATCAGATCCAGTGCAAAGCATATAGCAGTGAGTGCACGTTATAGAAATTAAAAGGCTACATACCGGTACTTTTTAGAGCATCCATGTTGGACCGTCTTCCATAGGTAGATGATATAATTATGCTCCAGTGCCTACATGTGTGCATAGCAGAAATGAAAATTTTGAAGTGCATTGTTCAATATGCCAAAGATAGAAATTAGAAGATTCTTTTTGTTGGAGTATGTTTTATATGGTGTTTCCAAATCAAGTACCACAACTGTATGTGTAGTTTACATGACACTGTGGTTACTAAAATATCATGAGATCTGAACAGAAGAAAAGTGGAAAAGGCATCAGAGTAAAGTAGAAATCACATCATCCAGGAACAATTCTCAAGTATTACCTTGGGTACCACTATATTTTTTAATTATTGCCGACCCTAGAGAACATGTCATCCTTCAACTTTCAGACTGCACTTACATTTGTGATTAGTGGCAGCAATTAGATGGCAATTTAGCTGAATGCACACATGTGCAAAGGGAAGACCCCATCAGACCTGAATTCATCTAGTGACAATGAATATATGAGATCTGGAAGATACTAACGCTGAGTTGCATCAGCCATAGAAGTAGACTTACAATTAGTCTGATTTTAAGAAAAACGTGAACAAACACATGTCTATGAGGTTAGGTGCTATCAGATTTCCAACTTCTAAGATAAAACAAAATAGAGATGATGTCACTTGGAAAATTGCGAGTCAATACTGCATGAGAGAAAGCTCTCGTGTCCTGGGTAAATGGATGATACTCGTGGTTGTACGCCTATCTAATTGGAGGGGTTGCAAGTGTGGGTGGAGCATGTTTTTTTTTCGCGAATACGCAAAAGTTTTGCGTATCATTGCATTGATAGGGGGAAGGAACGGTAGCAAATACAGGGGTAGCGTCGCAAGCACGTACACCAAGGACGTGAGCGAGAGCTACATTGGCGCATACATAGAGAAGGGGGGATGCGCGCCCCCTAGAGAGGTACTACGTAGGTGGGAGCATATTGCTGAGCCCCTAGGCTCCGGCGGCGGCCCAGCTGCGGGCATCCTCCTTGATGTCGTTGACTATCAGCGGAATGGAGGGAGAGGCTCCATTGAAGACGCATGCATTACGTGTCTTCCAGATGCGCCATGCGGTAAGGATGATGAGCGAGGCGAGGCCGCGGCGAAGGGCGGTGGGGGCGTCCTTCACGGATTGGGAGAACCAGTCGCGGAAGCACGTCCCGGGGCTAGGGAGCGGCATGTCGGTGATTCCCAGCCAGGAGAGGACCTCATGCCAGGTTTGTCTGGAGAAGACGCAGCCCACGAGTAAGTGCGTCATGGTCTCGGGCTCCTGGTCGCAAAGAAGGCAGAGCGGGGCGTGTGTGAGGCCACGTCGAGCGAGGCGGTCGGCGGTCCAGCAGCGCCCTTGAAAGGCGAGCCAAAGGAAGACCTTAATGCGGAGAGGTGCCCAAGACTTCCAGGTGAGGCGCCAAGAAGGCTCAATCATGGAGCCGGCGAAGAGCGCTTTGTAACAGGACTTGGCGGAGTACACGCCGTTCGTGGTCCAGCGCCAAGTGAGGACGTCCGGCATGTAGGAGAGAGTGACCTGCTGGAGCCGCGCCTAGAGGAGGACATATTGCACCAGCGCCTCAGGGGAAAGGTGGTCGCGCACATCCTGGACCCAGGCACGAGAGGCCAAGCCCGCGGCAACGGTGCGAGCCTTACGGATGCGGCGGGGGACGAGGGCGTGGTGGAGCGGGGCCAGCTCGGCGACGAAGAGCCCGTCGATCCAGTGGTCATCCCAAAAGAGCAGGAGTTGTCGTCGCCAATCTGCCAAGATGTGGAGGCGCGAAAGATGGCCTGAACAGTCGGGTTGCATGGGATGTGGAGGTGCTGCCAGGGGCGGGAGGGGTCCTTCTTGCGCAGCCAGAGCCAGCGGGCTTGAAAGCGTGGGCAGAACGCTGCAGGTCCGGGATGTCAAGGCCGCCGTAGACCAGGGGGCGGCAGACCTTGGCCCAGCTGACGAGGCAGTGCCCTCCATTGGTGGTCTTGCGTCCTTGCCAGAGGAAAGCACAGAGGAGGCGATTCACTTGATGGAGGATGGAAGAGTGCAGCGACATGGCGATCAGAATGTGGGTGGGCATCGCACATGTTAGAGATATATTTGGGTTACATGTATTTGGTAGTTTAGGATTTCTACCTTATCTCTAGTAGAGGCGTCTTGCCCTCCAAGTCTTGTACTCAATATATACTCGCCCTCGAGACTCGATAATACATCCATCATATTCCGCAACAATTCCTCTCTCTCCCTTCTAACATGGTATCAATCGCAAGTCGATCCTAAACCCTAGCTGTCGCCGCTTCCGCACCTGCGCGCCGCCCCCGGGGCGGTCGACTTCCATGACCGCCGCCGGGGGCCGCGCCGCCCGTACCTAGGGTTCGTCCGCCGGCCGTGTTGGCCGGCTGCCCTAGAGAGTCTTTTTTCCCGATCCTTTGATCCAGGTTTTCTCTCTCTCGCCAGTCGCTTTGTTCGGTGTTTACTTTTTGGTTTTCCGGTCTATATGATCCGGTTTGCGTCGCCCACCGCCGCCGTCGACCCCCGCGCCTCTACTCCAACATCAGCGTCGATTTCACCGGCTGCTTCGTCATCAACCGCGCGGCAAGGCTGGACGCGCCGCCCAAGGGACGCCTTCGTGCGTCGCTGCCGGTCGCTCGTCCGCGCGGTCTCCATCGCCGGTCTGTCTTCGTCGTCATCGCCCAGGACATCACTGACAACGTCGCCATCGACTCCGATCTGCGCGTCATCCCCGCCATGGCGCATATAGCGGCGCCATCGGTCTGATCAACCGATCACACGCCTGTCTTCGCCAAGCACGTCCCCGAGCACGCGCCTACCGCCGATCGAGCCACAGGTTGCCATCGCGTCGTCCCTACGGACCGCTGCGTTGCCGCCCGAGGTCTTCCCGTCGGCTACCCCGACTCACGCGCCGCTATCGCCGACGCCCCTACGGGCGGCCGCATCGCAGAACGTGGTCCACGCTGCCGCCCCGAGATCCTCCCACCGGCTACCCCTGTAGCCGCCGCCGCCTCCGTGTCACCCCTTAGGGTTATCACGTCGCGGCACGCGGTCCACGCCGCCTCCCAACGGGCCATCGCCCTCGGCTAGTGGTTCTCCGCGCGGCTACCCCGACCTGCGAGCCTCCGCTACACCGCCTCTTCGGGCTGTAAAGCTGCGGCATGCAGTCACCGCCGCCGCCCGAGGCCGTCCCCGCGGTTGGACCGACCCGCGAGCCGCCGCTACACTACCTCTTCGAGCTGTAGCACTGCGGAACACGGTCCCCCGCCGCCGCCTCGCGGTTCCCGCCGCCGCCCCGAGGTCTTCCCGCCGTCACCCCGGCCCGCCTGCCGCCGCTGCGTCGCCCCTTCGGGCCGTAGCGCCGCGGCCCGCGGTCCATGCCGCCGTCACCGCGCGTCGACCTCCCGTGGTATGTGCCGCGCCGTCTACCTTGGCGCGGGAACGCCACCGTCCGTGCCGGTCTTCGTCATGCTGTCAGGGTTCTTCGCCTACTTTGAGCACCGCCGCCGCACTCCTAACCTAGCCGCCGCCGCCGCCGTCAGGCCGCCGCGGTCGCTCTTCTTTGGCCGCCGCCGCCGCTACCTTCATAGCTGCCGCCGCCGCCCATCCACCCCCTTCATCTTTGTCCAAGCACCAGCCCGTCGCCAGCGTCGCCGTCATCTACCCCGACCACTTCGTCTACTCCGACCACCGTTGGTGACATCGGCCCTGCACCGATAGACGCCGCAATTATCGCCGAGTTCTTCTCTGCTGGCCCCTCCGACTTCTCCGACATGGCGTACAGCTCGTGCAGGTCCCTCGTCTACGCATGCCCGGTGCTGGCAACACCGATGCGTGCCTTCATCCATGACATGTCCCCGGGCCTGGCAAGCCTGGTCGGCGCTTCGTCAACTTCGTCTTCGTCCGTCTACGCATGCCCGATGCTGGCAACACCGGTGCGTGCCTTCGTCCATGATGTGTCCCCGGGCTTGGCAAACCCGTCGCGACGCGTCGTCAACAACATCTTCTTCCCGGCGCACCACTACTTCGACACCCTTGCGCCCATGCTAACTCGGCGCCCCCTTGCGCCCGTGGCTCCAGGCGACCTCCTCGACACCGGCCACCTCGACTCGACATCGACCACGGCATTCTTCGCACGGCTACCTCAACCACGGCTACACCATCCTACGCTCTCGGCTACATCGACATCGGCACAAAGGGCTATCATCCGCTTGAGCAACTCGTCGGCTTCCTCTACAGTCAATGCGTCCGCGACGCGACACCGTCCATGACGCTCCCGCTAGGACTGCGGGGGGATGTCAGTCCGTCGGCTGCTATTCTCTCCAGTCTGATCATCCGCGACGCTCATGTTGTTCGCAACGCTATCGCTACGACTGCGGGGGGATGTTAGATATATATTTGGGTTACATGTATTTGGTAGTTTAGGATTCCTACCTTATCTCTAGGAGAGGCGTCTTGCCCTCCAAGTCTTGTACTCAATATATACTCGCCCTCGAGACTCGATAATACATCCATCATATTCCGCAACAATTCCTCTCTCTCCCTTCTAACAGCACAGAACACATGTCGGATGAGGGCCAACCGCTCGCCGCGGGACAGCATAGACGCCTACCATGGGGAGAGCCTCTTCTCCAGCCTCTCGACGAAGGGTTGGAGGGAGGAGGCGGTGATCTTGCGAATGAAGAGCGGGAGGCCGAGGTACTTGGCGGGGAACTCGTCGATCGGACACGGGAAGTGGTTGGAGATTGAGTCCCAGACCTCGGGGGGGGCATTGGATGGCATGGCCGTGCATTTGTCGAGGTTGGTGTGGAGGCCCGAGGCGGTGCCGAATAGCCCGAGGATGTGGCGCACCGCGGAAAGGTCGCGCGCGTCGGGATGGCAGAAAAGCACGACGTCGTCCGCGTAGAGGAAGAGGCTGGAGGCCATGTGGCGATCAGTGGGCCGTTGCAGGAGGCCCAGTGAGGTGGCACGCTGGAAGAGGCGGTTGAGGACGTCGATGACGATCACGAAGAGCATGGGGGACACGGGGTCGCCCTGGCGAAGCCCCTTGCAGTGACGGATCGGTGGTCCTGGGAGCCCGTTGATGAGCACCTTGGTGCTAGCCGTGGAGACGAGGATGGAGATCCAGTTGCGCCATCGAGGCCCGAACCCCAGGTGCTGCAAGACCTCGAGGAGGAAGGGCCAGGAGACTGAGTCGAAAGCACGCGCGATGTCCAGCTTGAGAAGAACACGCGACAGGCGAAGAGTGTGGAGCTGCCTGGCAGTCTGTTGGACAAGCATGAAGTTGTCGTGGATGCTATGGCCAGCAATGAAGGCGCTCTGGTTGGTGGAGATAAGCTCGCCGAGACGCGGCGCGAGCCGGAGGGAGAGGACCTTGGCAAACAGCTTGGCGAACAGATGGATGAGGCTGATCGGCCTATACTCGGCGAGGGACGAGGCTTCCGGGTGCTTGGGAAGGAGGGTGAGCAGGGCCTCGTTCAGCTTGTGGAAACTGCGGCCGTTAAGGTTGTAGAGCTTGCCAAAGGCCTCGACGAAGTCGTCGCGGATGATGTCCCAAGCGGCGATGAGGAATTCCACCGTGAAGCCGTCGGGCCCAGGCGCTTTGCCACGAGGGAGCTGGCGGACGGTAGACCAGATCTCGTCGGCCGAGAAGCGCTGGTCAAGCGCGGAGAGGTCGAAGGATCTGTCATCGATCGCATCGAGGGCGATGGTGTGTTCTCGGTGGTCGGCCGTGCCGAGCAGGCCAGAGAAGTGGGAGAAAGCAGCCTCGGCCATGGCCATGGGGTCGGAAACAGTGTCGTCGCCCACGCGGAGCTCGTGGATGCGGTTTCGCCGGTTGCGGTGGGCGGCGCGCAGGCGAAGGAAGGCGATGTCGGTGTCTCCGGTGCGCAGCCAAGTGTGGGTGGAGCATGGCGGCGAACTTGGCAAAATCATGAAAATTTTCTTCCTCGTCCTCCAATTATTCTCTGATCATGCTCATAACACCTAGCTGCAATTTCTCAGTAAATGTCCAAAATCTAAATTTATGTTAAACTTTGAGAAATCATGATTCATCAAACACAAATTGCGAAGATGAAGTTAAAATATAACAGATAATTATTCGAGTAAATAAACTTTGAGAAATCATGATTCATCAAACACAAATTGCGAAGATGAAGTTATATTAATATAACAGATAATTATTCGAGTAAATCCCTAGCAGATCTAGCCAAATATGCTAGATTTAGCATCAGATAGCATAGCTTCGCTTGCTCGTGAGCAGACATGGTCATGCACCTTTTTTTGTAGTTACTCATGGAGTGATTCGCCTTACCGAAAAGCTCTTAAGGAGTGATTCGCCTTACCGAAAAGCTCTTTTGGTACACGGCGTCCAGTGCTATGCTATAGCATATATAGTCCAGAGGTTTGAAAAAAGAAATTGTACTCCGTTGAGGATTCTCAAACAAGGTGATGCGGTTTGAAATGGATGATTCTCAAAAGGAACGAACTCTACGTGCTCCACCAAGAATAAGAATCCTGCAAGAAATAAATAAAAAATAGAGCCGATACCGAATCTTACTTTTTCGAGCAGAATCTTACGATTCATATGGAGTGGCAGTGGCAAGTAAATTGGTCGTAAACTCGCGGCAAAGAAGTTGTAGGCAGCCCTTATTAGAATTAAATTTTCAGTTGGCCTTCCCTTCATATCCGCGCTCCGCCGCACCCCACCCCACCCCACCACCGCCACCGCGGATCCATCCGACTCCCACGGTCCCACCAGCCACCGCCACCGCCACCGCCACCGCCACCGCCACTGGATCCATCCGACTCCGGAGTGAGGATAGGGGCACCAGTGGAGGGGTTTCTTTCGCTCCTTTGTCTGTGGAACCGCTGGTAAGATCTGGCTACCTACTCTTCCCATCATTCTCCTTTCCATCCCTAACCCTAATCCCCACCTAGAATAAAAAAAATTCGAAGTCCATGGGAAGCTGCCTCAAACCGACTCTCTTTCTCTAACTAGTATCTTTTGCCTAAGGATCTAGGTAAGGACTTTTCTCTGTGTTTATTGAGTTTCTATCTTGTGGTTTGCCCTCTTTTTCTCTTAAATTTTCTAGATCTCAATCTGATGTATGTATCCATGTAGGTGTGCCAGTGATTGACCTGTTTTTTCTTGTGAGCTAGAGAATGGGGGTTCTCTCTAGTGAGGTAGAGAATTGAGTTGGCCTCCTCTTGGATTACTGTGTAGATTTTAAACCGGAGCTTATATGCTTCCTTGGATTATTCTGTAGGTTTTAGTTCTCGATCGTACTTAGAGGATGTTGAGTTTCCCTCTTGTCTTGTGAAGCACCAAGCTGTTGAACTAGCCCATCTCGTATCTTAAACTTGAAAATGTAGGAATTTTGGTGTGGCCTCCTTACTTTCATGTATTTTGTGTTGGAAGCCTTGTTGTAAAATTCTTTATTTTTTGACACTTAAGATATTGTATTCTATTAAGGTTCAAAGATATACCCATTTATCCATCAATTTTCCCTATAAGGTATTATCCCTTAGAATCTAATGGTCATGCCTTTGTGTTGCAACCAACTATGCCTCTCTAACTCCTCATCATGTAACTCATGATCTCAATCCCTATTTGAGACAGCATTTAAAGTAGTATTATAATCTTTTGTTCTCAAAGCATTGCTGTAAATTTGCTCCTTGTTTTGTTGTAAGCTATGATTATTGGTAAAGTTGAGGGATACTATCTTTTTCTTTTGGACATGTGGATACTATCAATTATTCATGAGCGAGTCTACTATTTCTCTAGTGTTTCTTCTCGTGCTAATATTTTAGTTGTGACTTCAAGATTCCTCGTAGTGTTTTAAGTTGTGTGATTGTTGCTGATTGACTCATTTGAATGTAACTTATGTTCTAGTAACTAACAACTAGTTCTGCATCCATTTGGTTCATCTGTGGTTCTTAGATTCCTTTTTTGGGGGGTTAATTTTGTTGCTTTTCCCTCTATCTCACAAGTTATGATGTTTGATGTTTGCCCAGGCACTTGATATGGATCAATCAATTGATATTCTTCTCGCAAATGCTTGTCAAGGAGATGACAACCTACGGTCAGTAGCAGAAGGCAAACTAAAGCAGCTCCATGATCTTGACCTTTCCAACTTCCTCCTAGGTTTATCATCTCAGCTCTTGAGGGAGGAGACTCCAGAAGAGTCTAGCATACTTGCTGGTATCATCCTTAAGAACTCCTTGGACTCAGGGGAGCCTGCACTCGACGATCTAGGGAGTCGAAAATGGCTCAGCCTCGATCCATCTATCCAATCACAGATTAAGGAGAACTTGCTCCTGACTCTAGAATCCAATTGTGATTCAAGGCGCCGCTCATCAAAAATTATTGCAAAAGTTATTGCATGGGTTGCATGCATTGAGATACCAAGGAATCAATGGGAGGAGCTCATTGGCAAATTGGTGGGGAACATGTCAATGCCATCTTCTTCCCTAAAGCAAGCAACTCTAGAGGTGCTCGAGTATGTCTTCGAGGAGAGCCCTTATGTTCTGAAGGAGGATCAAGTGGATGCTGTTCTCGCTAGTGTCATCAATGAAGTGAAAATGGAGGAGGGAGGAGAGCCAAGTTCTCAAGTTCGTCTCGCAGCTCTTAAAGCTCTACTCAACATTCTTAAGTTTATTGAGCTTGCTAAGCTTGAAGAGGAAAGTGGCAGCAGTTCTATAGTGGCTGCAGTTTGTGATGGTGCCTCTCGATCCAAGGAAACCAAGATCAAAGAGGCGGCATTTGAGTGTCTTGTTGTAGTTGCATCCAGATATCATACCAAATTATTACCCCACATGGAAATCATAGTGAGTCTTACAGTGGAAGCTTTGAAAGTGAAAGAAGATGAAGAATCACTCAGAGTCCAATGTATTGAGTTGTGGAACACTATTTGCCGAAAAGAGATTAATTGCCGAGAAGAAGAAGAAGAAGAAGATGAAGAAGAAGAAGAAGAAGAAGAAGAAGAAGAAGAAGGAGGAGGAGGAGGAGGAGGAGGAGACTCTATCTTTATTGGTCATCTTTGTTCATTTGTTCAACCTCTCCTAGAAGCTTACATGGAAAAAGAGAAAAACTTGGAAAAAGAGAAAAAAGAACAAGAAGTCGTTTCCATGAGTGTAGAAGAAGAGGGAGAAGAAGAGGGAGATGATAATTTAGAGGACATGGACATTTCCGTGAGTGCAGAACAAGAGGGAGTAAACCTTGACGACATCTGGGAACAAGTGGAAGATGAGAGTGTGCAAGACATTTTCATGACATGCCTAGGCCTGGCCACTAGAACTATGAAGGATAAAGTTGTCCCCCTTGTGATGAAATTTGTTCATGAGAATATCAATGGGCCTAGTCGCATGATGGCCATTTATCCATTAGGTTTTATCCTTGAAGGTCCCTCTGTTAATCAACTTGCTCCTGTAGTTCCTTTATTGGTTCGCATGATGGAAGATCCTCAGGAAGGTGAAGGTGTAAGAGGGAGGGCTGCATGGATTCTTGGACGGGTGTTTGAGCTTGTGGGAGCAAATAGAATCATAAAAAATGAGGTGGTGGACTTTCCTAGGATCATGACACTCTTAATAAAGATGAGCAAAGATGTCCCTCAAGTGTCCATTGAAGTGTATGGAGCTATATATTTTCTTGCAAGAGGTTATAGAGAGGATGCAAAGTCCACGTCCAAGTCATCTGAGCTTACACCTTTTGTTAAGCCTCTTATTGATGCCCTCCTTTCTGCTTCAGAACTTGTTAAGGAGACCCCTTTTAGGATTCCACCATGTGCATCTACTTATAAAGCATTGAGTGAGATCGTGAGAGTGAGCAACATTGAAGAACTAGAAATTTGTGATGCTCTTATTGGATTAATGTCTCAAATCTTCAGGAGGTTGAGCACTGTGGTTAAAGGTCATGGTGAAGCAATGTCATCAGATGAGAGGAAGAACCGTGGCCTTCTTGAGGTCTTGCATTGTGGTCTACTTGAACTCTCAATGAAGCAGCTGGGCACGAGCAACTTCGAGGTGGAGGCAGCATTCACACTTAGGGACTCTGCTAGCTGTTTATTGCTCCTATTGTGCCGTGTCTTAACGAGTGACAATCCTACTGCACGTGATCGAGCAGCACTTGCCATTGGTGCTCTTGCTCATGCCATTGGTTGTCATTTTGGACAACACATGCCTATCCTCCTACAATATTTTAATGTGAAACGACTCTCTCCGGTTTACATAGGAGTGATGTGCAGTATCTGTCATATCTTGGGAAAAGAGGAAGAAGTGGTGCCATCCTGGGATCATATTATGGAAGTTCTGTACAAGGGTATCCAAGAATTGTCACTTCAACCGTCAATTTTATCAAGCTTTGGAGAGATTGCTGTTGCTATTGGTGACAAATTTGAGAAGTACGTGCCTCCAGTTTTGGAAAAGCTTAGAGAAGCTGAAGCTGCTCATTTGAAGTTAGGAGATAAGGATCATGGTAGCAAGGTTAGAGAGTCAATATTCAAGGCTTACCATGGCATGATGGAGGGCATAAATGACCCAAAGTGTGGGATGAAGGTAGGAATGGCTCTGTATGAATTTATTGAAGATGACCAGAGCAACACCAAGAGAAGGTAGATATGCCTTTTTCCTTTTTTCTTTTTTTGGCTATAGTATGTACTTAGAGTTATATGTCATATAGTCATTAATTGATTATTTCCTTTTTTTAGGGATACAAGTGTGGCCATGGCAGGAGTTGATGCTTTGTCTCTACTACCTATGAGGGTGCGGGCTTGGTCAGAGCGATTAATTGTATTGATGAAGGAAGGAAGGGTTTATTAGTAGGCAAGTGATGAGGAACTAAATTGTGCTTTATTTTGGTACACCGAATTTGTATGACTGTTGATACTAGGTGTTGGTTGGAACCTCTCTGTCTATTATGGTTTTTAGTAAAGGACTAGTTCCCTTGGGACTCCCTTGCCCTTTTAGTCCTCCATCCCACAATGTATCCTTTTTCAAAGTTAGCTTGAAAAAAAGATCTTATTATATTGTGGGATGGAGAGATCTTATATTGTGTGTGAGATGAGCCCTAGGTCTTGTCAGCCTAAACCCTATGTCTTATTAGCCTAAAGCTAAAACTAAAGTGTGTAAACTTGCTTGATTGGAGCTGTGGAGCTTAAGAGGTACTCCCTCCGTTCGGAATTACTTGTCGTAGAAATGGATGTATCTAGATGTATTTTAGTTCTAGATACATCTATTTCCGAGACAACTAATTCCTAACGGAGGGAGTAAAACTCTAATATTGGAGAAGACGAAGTAGAGCGTAAAGCCTAAAACTCTTAACATTAGAGCGTAGAGGGCCCCGCTTGGATCACCGTATAATTTACTTGCTCTCATAAAGAAACCGGTGGAATACAGTCGTAAGAGAATTCCCCTTCCAGGAGCTACTGTACTTGGGAAGCATACCCGTGTAGGCGTGTAGTTTCACTTCCATTCCCCTAGCACGACGCCATTTTGAACTCGGACGTCGCCGGCTGCGAGCTTGCAATCAATACGTCCCCTCAGCTTCCTCGTTTCATGCTGTCCTTGGTCCAAGTCAGGGCATGGATGGAAATTACTAATCCGCTTCATCTTCCTGCTACGCCAAAAAAAAGTCAACGGAAGTTGTGCCCGAGCCATGGCGGCGAGGCCATGGACAAGAGCAACATATCCGTGGGGATGTCCACGGCAACCTCGTCGTCCGTCTCACTCTCCGGTGTGCTCCAGCGACAGCTTCCAGCTCTGTTTGCGCATCTCATCTCTAGCTGCGCCCTCGGCTGCTTGTCGCTGGCAGGAGCTCCAGCCAAGCAACGTAGCGGCCC
>NC_041383.1:532029484-532132783 GCF_002162155.2 Triticum dicoccoides | reverse complement strand
CCCCTCCTACGCCATGGTGCCCGCCTCCCCGCTGCCTCTCGTCCCGGCCTGCGCTCTGAGATACACCGTCTCTCCGGTGGATGAGCCGGCCGGGAGGAAGCTGAGGCCGCGTGGACCGCCGTCCAGGGTCGCCATGCGCGCCGCGAGGAGCGCCGTCCTCCGCCCCGCACACGTTGTCGCCGCCGCGACCAGGGTGAGCCTGCCTGGCGCGCTGACGAGTGCCCGCGCTACCTTGGCCGCCCGTGGCATCCGCGGTCTGAGTGTCGCCGTGACATCTGTTGTCGGCGTTGCCGCTTCTTCGGCCACGTCGCGCGCTTCTGCACCACCCCGCGTTTCCCCGGGTCTTCTGGTTCTCCTTCGTCGAAGTGGCCGCGCCTGCGCTCCCTCTGGTCTTCTGGCGCGAGCGTCGCCGGACCTAGCGGCCACGCGCTCTCCGGGGCTGTGTCCGCGCCCTCCTCGCCCCTCCTGTCGGCAGGCAACTCGGCTGCCTCGCCCTCTAGGCCCGCTTCCTCCTCCTCCAGTGTGAAGGAAATATGCCCTAGTGGCAATAATAAAGTTATTATTTATTTCCTCATATCATGATAAATGTTTATTATTCATGCTAGAATTGTATTACCCGAAAACATAATACATGTGTGAATACATAGACAAACATAATGTCACTAGTATGCCTCTACTTGACTAGCTCGTGAATCAAAGATGATTAAGTTTTCTAACCATAGACATGAGTTGTCATTTGATTAATGGGATCACATCATTAGGAGAATGATGTGATTGACTTGACACATTCCGTTAGCTTAGCACTTGATCATGTAGTATGTTGTTGTTGCTTTCTTCATGACTTATACATGTTCCTATGACTATGATATTATGTAACTCCCGCTTACAGGAGGAACACTTTGTGTGCTACCAAACGTCACAACGTAACTGGGTGATTATAAAGGTGCTCTGCAGGTGTCTCCAAAGGTACTTGTTGAGTTGACGTATTTCGAGATTAGGATTTGTCACTCTGATTGTCGGAGAGGTATCTCTGGGCCCTCTCGGTAATGCACATCACTATAAGCCTTGCAAGCAATGTAGCTAATGAGTTAGTTACGGGATGATGCATTACGTAACGAGTAAAGAGACTTGCCGGTAACGAGATTGAACTAGGTATTGAGATAACGACGATCGAATCTCGGGCAAGTAACATACCGATGACAAAGGGAACAACGTATGTTGTTATGCGGTTTGACCGATAAAGATCTTCATAGAATATGTGGGAGCCAATATGAGCATCCAGGTTCCGTATTGGTTATTGACCGGAGACGTGTCTCGGTCATGTCTACATAATTTTCGAACTCGTAGGGTCCGCACGCTTAAAGTTAGATGACAGTTATATTATGAGTTTATGTGTTTTGATGTACCGAAGGTTGTTCGGAGTCCTGGATGTGATCAAGGACATTACGAGGAGTCTCGAAATGGTCGAGACCAAGGTTGTCAGAATCGCGATTCTGTCATACGATTCTACGACTTTACGATCCAAACTAACCCCTATGATTCTACGATTTTAGTTCTTAGAATCTATGTTTCTACGATTCTGATAGTGAAGATTCTATGATTTGCGATCCTACCATCGAAGCTCCGATCCGATTCAAGATCACGATTCTGACAACCTTGGTCGAGACATGAAGATCGATATATTGGACGACTATATTTGGACACCGAAAAGGTTCTGGGTGTGATTGGGACAATACCGGAGCTCCGGGAGGTTATCAGAGCTCCTCGGGAGGTATATGGGCCTTAATGGGCCTTAGTGGAAAGGAGGGGAAAGGAGCAAGGGAGGGGGCGCCCCCCCAAGCCCAATCCGAATTGGGAGGGGGGTCGGCCCCCCCTTTCCTTCCTCCCTCCTTCCTCTTCCTTCCCTCCCCCTCTCCAAATAGGAAAGGGGGGATCCTACTCCCGGTAGGAGTTGGACTCCCCCCCTAGGGCGCGCCTATCCCCTTGGCCGGCCCCCTCCTCCACTCCTTTATATACGGGGGAAGGGAGCACCCCATAGACACAACAATTAATCATTGATCTCTTAGCCGTGTGCGGTGCCCCCCTCTACCATAGTCTTCCTCGATAATATCGTAGCGGTGCTTAGGTGAAGCCCTGCGACGGTAGAACATCATCATCGTCACCACGCTGTCGTGCTGACGGAACTCTCCATCGACACTCGGCTAGATCGAAGTACGAGGGACGTCATCGAGCTGAACATGTGCAAGAACTCGGAGGTGCCGTAGTTTCGGTGCTTGATCGGTCGGGCCGTGAAGACGTACGACTACATCAACCGCGTTATGCTAACGCTTCCGCTTTCGGTCTACGAGAGTACGTGGACACACTCTCCCCTCTCACTGCTATGCATCACCATGATCTTGCGTGTGCGTAGGAATTTTTTTGAAATTACCACGTTCCCCAACAGTGGCATCCGAGCCTAGGTTTTATGCGTTGATGTTATATGCACGAGTAGAACACAAGTGAGTTGTGGGCGATACAAGTCATATTGCTTACCAGCATGTCATACTTTGGTTCGGCGGTATTGTTGAAGGAAATATGCCCTAGAGGCAATAATAAAGTTATTATTTATTTCCTTATTTCATGATAAATGTTTATTATTCATGCTAGATTTGTATTAACCGGAAACATAATACATGTTTGAATACATAGACAAACATAGTGTCACTAGTATGCCTCTACTTGACTAGCTCATTAATCAAAGATGGTTATGTTTCCTAG
This sequence comes from Triticum dicoccoides, assembly GCF_002162155.2. Classification (NCBI taxonomy): domain Eukaryota; kingdom Viridiplantae; phylum Streptophyta; class Magnoliopsida; order Poales; family Poaceae; genus Triticum; species Triticum dicoccoides. The sequence continues at coordinate 532,130,026 of NC_041383.1, read as the reverse complement.
CCATAGACATAAGTTGTCATTTGATTAACGGGATCACATCATTAGGAGAATGATGTGATTGATTTGACCCATTCCGTTAGCTTAGCACTTGATCGTTTAGTATGTTGCTATTGCTTTCTTCATGACTTATACATGTTCCTATGACTATGAGATTATGCAACTCCCGTTTACCGGAGGAACACTTTGTGTGCTACCAAACGTCACAACGTAACTGGGTGATTATGAAGGAGCTCTACAGGTGTCTCCAAAGGTATATGTTGAGTTGGCGTATTTCGAGATTAGGATTTGTCACTCCGATTGTCGGAGAGGTATCTCTGGGCCCTCTCGGTAATGCACATCACTATAAGCCTTGCAAGCAATGTAACTAATGAGTTAGTTACGGAATGATGCATTACATAACGAGTAAAGAGACTTGCCGTTAATGAGATTGAACTAGGTATTGAGATACCGACGATCGAATCTCGGGCAAGTAACATACCGATGACAAAGGGAACAACGTATGTTGTTATGCGGTTTGACCGATAAAGATCTTCGTAGAATATGTAGGAACCAATATGAGCATCCAAGTTCCGCTATTGGTTATTGACCGGAAACGTGTCTCGGTCATGTCTACATAGTTCTCGAACCCGTAGGGTCCGCACGCTTAAGGTTTCGATGACAGTTATATTATGAGTTTATGAGTTTTTATGTACCGAAGGAGTTCGGAGTCCCGGATGAGATCGGGGACATGACAAGGAGTCTCGAAATGGTCGAGACGTAAAGATCGATATATTGGACGACTATATTCGGACATCGGAAGGGTTTCAAGTGATTCGGGTATTTTCGGGGGTACCGGGGAGTTACGGGAATACGAGGAAGAAGCAATGGGCCTCATGGGCCAAGTGGTGGAAAAGAGGAGGCAGGGCGCGCGCCCCCCCATCCCAAACCGAATTGGACTAGGGGGCCGGGCCCCCTTTCCTCCTTTTCCTCCCTCTCCTTTCTTCTCCTTCTCCTTCCCTTCCTTTCCCTCTCCTACTTGGACTAGGAAAGAGGGGGAATCCTACTTGGAGTAGGATTGCCCCCCTTGGGCGCGCCTCCTCCGCTTGGCCGGCCCTCTCCTCCTCCCCCCTTTATATATGGAGGAGGGGGCACCTCTAGACACAACAACAATTGATCCCTTAGATCTCTTAGCCATGTGCGGTGCCCTCCTCCTCCATAGTCCTCCTCGATAATATTGTAGCGGTGCTTAGGCGAAGCCCTGCAACGGTAGAACATCAAGATCGTCACCACGCCGTCGTGCTGACGGAACTCTCCCTCGACACTCGGCTTGATCGGAGTTCGAGGGACGTCATCGAGCTGAACATGTGCTAGAACTCGGAGGTGCCGTAGTTTTGGTGCTTGATCGGTCGGGCCGTGAAGACGTACGACTACATCAACCGCGTTGTTCTAACGCTTCTGCTTTTGGTCTACGAGGGTACGTGGACACACTCTCCCCTCTCGTTGCTATGCACCACCATGATCTTGCGTGTGCGTAGGAATTTTTTTGAAATTACTACGTTCCCCAACAATTGTTGGATGAAGCGGCCCGGACCGACATTACGCGTACGCTTACGCGAGACTGGTCCTACCGACATGCTTTGCACATAGGTGGTTGGCGGGTGTCAGTTTCTCCAACTTTAGTTGAACGGACTGTGGCTACGTCCGGTCCTTGAGAAGGTTAAAACATCACTAACTTGACGAACTATCATTGTGGTTTTGATGCGTAGGTAAGAACGGTTCTTGCTCAGCCCGTAGCAGCCACGTAAAACTTGCAACAACAAAGTAGAGGACGTCTAACTTGTTTTTGCAGGGCATGTTGTGATGTGATATGGTCAAGACGTGATGCTATATTTTATTGTATGAGATGATCATGTTTTGTAACCGAGTTATCGGCAACTGGCAGGAACCATATGGTTGTCGCTTTATTGTATGCAATGCAATCGCCCTGTAATTGTTTTACTTTATCACTAAGCGGTAGCGATAGTCGTAGAAGCAATAGTTGGCGAGACGATAATGATGCTACGATGGAGATCAAGGTGTCGCGCCAGTGAGGATGGTGATCATGACGGTGCTTCGGAGATGGAGATCACAAGCACAAGATGATGATGGCCGTATCATATCACTTATATTGATTGCATGTGATGTTTATCTTCTATGCATCTTATCTTGCTTTGATTGACGGTAGCATTATAAGATGATCTCTCACTAAATTTCAAGATAAAAGTGTTCTCCCTGAGTATGCACCGTTGCCAAAGTTCGTCGTGCCCAGGCACCACGTGATGATCGGGTGTGATAAGCTCTACGTCCATCAACAACGGGTGCAAGCCAGTTTTGCACACGCAGAATACTCAGGTTAAACTTGACGAGCCTAGAATATGCAGATATGGCCTCGGAACACTGAGACCGAAAGGTCGAGCGTGAATCATATAGTAGATATGATCAACATAGTGATGTTCACCATTGAAAACTACTCCATTTCACATGATGATCGGTTATGGTTTAGTTGATTTGGATCACGTGATCACTTAGATGATTAGAGGGATGTCTATCTAAGTGGGAGTTTTTAAGTAATATGATTAATTAAACTTAAATTTATCATGAACTTAGTACCTGATAGTATTTTACTTGTCTATGTTTGTTGTAGATAGATGGCTCGTGCTGTTGTTCCGTTGAATTTTAATGTGTTCCTTGAGAATGCAAAGTTGAAAGATGATGGTAGCAATTACACGGACTGGGTCCGTAACTTGAGGATTATCCTCATTGCTGCACAGAAGAATTACGTCCTGGAAGCACTGCTAGGTTGCAAACCTGCTGCAGGAGCAACACCAGATGTTATGAACGTTTAGCAGAGCAAAGTTGATGACTACTCAATAGTTCAGTGTGCCATGCTTTACAGTTTAGAACCGGGACTTCAACAACGTTTTGAACGTCATGGAGCATATGAGATGTTCCAGGAGTTGAAGTTAATATTTCAAGCAAATGCCCGGATTGAGAGATATGAAGTCTCCAATAAGTTCTACAACTGCAAGATGGAGGAGAATAGTTCTGTCAGTGAGCATATACTCAGAATGTGTGGGTCTAATAATCACTTGATTCAACTTGGAGTTAATCTTCCGGATGATAGCGTCATTGATAGAATTCTTCAATCACTGCCACCAAGCTACAAGAGCTTCGTGATGAACTATAATATGCAAGGGATGGATAAGACAATTCCCGAGCTCTTCGCAATGCTAAAGGCTGCGGAGGTAGAAATCAAGAAGGAGCAGTGTTGATGGTCAATAAGACCACCAGTTTCAAGAAGAAGGGCAAAGGGAAAAAGAAGGGGAACTTCAAGAAGAACAGCAAACAAGTTGCTCCTCAAGAGAAAAACCCAAGTCTGGACCTAAGCCTGAGAATGAGTGCTTCTACTGCAAGCAGACTGGTCACTGGAAGCGGAACTGACCCAATTATTTGGAGGATGAGAAGGATGGCAAGGTGAACAAAGGTATATGTGATATACATGTTATTGATGTGTACCTTACCAGAGCTCGAAGTAGCACCTGTTGGGGAACGTTGCAGAAAATTAAAATTTTTCCTACGGTTTCACCAAGATCCATCTATGAGTTCATCTAAGCAACGAGTCAAGGGAGTGAGTTTGCATCTACATACCACTTGTAGATCGAGTGCGGAAGCGTTCAAGGGGATGGTGATGATGGAGTCGTACTCGCCGTGATTCGGATCACCGATGACCTAGTGCTGAACGGACAGCACCTCCGCGTTCAACACACGTACGGGACGGACGACGTCTCCTCCGTCTTGATCCAGCAAGGAGGAAGGAGAGGTTGAGGAAGATTGCTCTAACGGCAGCACGACGGCATGGTGTTGTTGGTGCAGCAGTACTCCGACAGGGCTTCGCCAAGCACGTACGGAGGAGGAGAGGTGTTGGGGAGGGGAGGGGCTGCGCCTTGAGTTGTGTCCAGCAGCCCTCCCCTCACCCCTCTATTTATAGGGGAAGGAGCAAGCGGGGCCGACCCCTCTAGATGGGATCTAGAGGGGGGGCGGCGGCCAGGGAGGGGGGACTTGCCCCCCAAGCAAGGGGGGCGCCCCATTTAGGGTTTCCCCCCCAACCCTATGCGCATGGGCCCAAGGTGGGGGGCGCGCCCAGCCCTCCAGGGGCTGGCTCCCTGCCCCTTGTGGCCCATGTGGCCCTCCGAGAGGGGTGGCCCCTCCCGGTGGACCCCCGGAACCCCTCCGGTGGCCCCGGTACAATACCGATATGACCCCGAATTCTTCCGGTGTCCGTATGACAACTTCCCATATATAAATCTTCACCTCCGGACCATTCTGGAACTCCTCGTGATGTCTGGGATGTCATCCGGGACTCCGAACAACTTTTGGTAATCACATACAAGTCTTCCTAATAACCCTAGCGTCACCGAACCTTAAGTGTGTAGACCCTACGGGTTCGGGAGACATGTAGACATGACCGAGACGACTCTCCGGTCAATAACCAACAGCGGGATCTGGATACCCATGTTGGCTCCCACATGCTCCTCGATGATGTCATCGGATGAACCACGATGTCGAGGATTCGATCAAACCCCGTATACAATTCCCTTTGTCAATCGGTACGTTACTTGCCCGAGACTCGATCGTCGGTATCCCAATACCTTATTCAGTCTCGTTACCGGCAAGTCACTTTACTAATACCGTAATGCATGATCCCGTGACTAACCACTTAGTCACTTTGAGCTCACTATGATGATGCATTACCGAGTGGGCCCAGAGATACCTCTCCGTCATACGGAGTGACAAATCCCAGTCTCGATCCGTGTCAACCCAACAGACACTTTCGAAGATACCTGTAGTGCACCTTTATAGTCACCCAGTTACGTTGTGACGTTTGGTACACCCAAAGCACTCCTACGGTATCCGGGAGTTACACGATCTCATGGTCTAAGGAAAAGATACTTGACATTGGAAAAGCTCTAGCAAACAAACTACACGATCTTGTGCTATGCTTAGGATTGGGTCTTGTCCATCACATCATTCTCCTAATGATGTGATCCCGTTATCAACGACATCCAATGTCCATAGCCAGGAAACCATGACTATCAGTTGATCAACGAGCTAGTCAACTAGAGGCTCACTAGGGACATGTTATGGTCTATGTATTCACACGTGTATTACGATTTCCGGATAATACAGTTATAGCATGAATAAAAGACAATTATCATGAACAAAGAAATATAATAATAACACTTTTATTATTGCCTCCAACAGTCTCCCACTTGCACTAGAGTCAATAATCTAGTTACATTGTGATGAATCGAACACCCATAGAGTTCTGGTGTTGATCATGTTTTGCTCGCGAGAGAGGTTTAGTCAACGGATCTGCGACATTCAGATCCGTATGTACTTTGCAAATATCTATGTCTCCATCTTGAACATTTTCATGGATGGAGTTGAAACGACGCTTGATGTGCCTAGTCTTCTTGTGAAACCTGGGCTCCTTGGCAAGGGCAATAGCTCCAGTGTTGTCACAGAAGAGTTTGATCGGCCCCGACGCATTGGGTATGACTCGTAGGTCGGTGATGAACTCCTTCACCCAAATAGCTTCATGCGCTGCCTCCGAGGCTGCCATGTACTCCGCTTCACATGTAGATCCCGCCACTACGCTTTGCTTGCAGCTGCACCAGCTTACTGCTCCACCATTCAACATATACACGTATCCGGTTTGTGACTTAGAGTCATCCAGATCTGTGTCGAAGCTAGCGTCGACGTAACCCTTTCCGACAAGCTTTTCGTCACCTCCATAAACGAGAAACATGTCCTTTGTCCTTTTCAGGTACTTTAGGATATTCTTGACCGCTGTCCAGTGTTCCTTGCCGGGATTACTTTGGTACCTTCCTACCAAACTTACGGCAAGGTTTACATCAGGTCTGGTACACAGCATGACATACATAATAGATCCTATGGCTGAAGCATAGGGGATGACACTCATCTCTTCTTTATCTTTTGCCGTGGTCGGGCATTGAGCCGAGCTCAATCTCACACCTTGCAATACAGGCAAGAACCCCTTCTTGGACTGATCCATTTTGAACTTCTTCAAAATCTTATCAAGGTATGTGCTTTGTGAAAGACCTATGAGGCGTCTCGATCTATCTCTATAGATCTTGATGCCTAATATATAAGCAGCTTCTCCAAGGTCCTTCATTGAAAAACACTTATTCAAATAGGCCTTAATGCTGTCCAAAAGTTCTATATCATTTCTCATCAAGAGTATGTCATCTACATATAATATGAGAAATGCTACAGAGCTCCCACTCACTTTCTTGTAAACGCAGGCTTCTCCATAAGTCTGCATAAACCCAAACGCTTTGATCATCTCATCAAAGCGAATATTCCAACTCCGAGATGCTTGCACCAGCCCATAAATGGATCGCTGGAGCTTGCATACTTTGTTAGCGTTCTTAGGATCGACAAAACCTTCCGGCTGCATCATATACAGTTCTTCCTTAAGATGCCCGTTAAGGAATGCCGTTTTGACGTCCATCTGCCATATCTCATAATCATAGTATGCGGCAATTGCTAACATGATTCGGACGAACTTCAGCTTCGCTACGGGAGAGAATGTCTCATCGTAGTAAATCCCTTGAACTTGTCGATAACCCTTAGCGACAAGTCAAGCTTTATAGACGGTAATATTACCATCCGCGTCCGTCTTCTTCTTAAAGATCCATTTGTTTTCTATCGCTCGCCGATCATCGGGCAAGTCTGTCAAAGTCCATACTTTGTTTTCATACATGGATTCTATCTCGGATTTCATGGCTTCAAGCCATTTGTTGGAATCTGGGCCCGCCATCGCTTCTTCATAGTTCGAAGGTTCACCGTTGTCTAACAACATGATTTCCAGGACAGGGTTGCCGTACCACTCTGGTGCGGAACGTGTCCTTGTGGACCTACGAAGTTCAGTAGCAACTTGATCCGAAGTACCTTGATCATCATCATTATTTTCCTCTTTAAGTTGGTGTAGGCATCACAGGAACATTCTCCTGAGCTGCACTACTATCCCGTTCAAGAGGTAGTACTTCATCGAGTTCTACTTTCCTCCCACTTACTTCTTTCGAGAGAAACTCTTTTTCCAGAAAGCATCCGTTCTTGGCAACAAAGATCTTGCCCTCGGATTTTAAGTAGAAGGTATACCCAACGGTTTCCTTAGGGTATCCTATGAAGACGCATTTTTGCGACTTGGGTTCGAGCTTTTCAGGTTGAAGTTTCTTGACATAAGCATCGCATCCCCAAACTTTTAGAAATGACAGCTTAGGTTTCTTCCCAAACCATAATTCATACGGTGTCGTATCAACGGATTTAGACGGTGCCCTATTTAAAGCGAATGTAGCTGTCTCTAGAGCGTATCCCCAAAATGATAGCGGTAAATCGGTAAGAGACATCATAGACCGCACCATATCCAATAGAGTGCGATTACGACGTTCGGACACACCGTTACGCTGAGGTGTTCCAGGCGGCGTGAGTTGTGAAACGATTCCACATTTCCTTAAGTGCGTACCAAATTCGTGACTTAAGTATTCTCCTCCACGATCTGATCGTAGGAATTTTATCTTTCGGTCACGTTGATTCTCTACCTCATTCTGAAACTCTTTGAAATTTTCAAAAGTCTCAGACTTGTGTTTCATTAAGTAGACATACCCATATCTACTCAAGTCATCAGTGAGAGTGAGAACATAATGATATCCTCCACGAGCCTCAACGCTCATTGGACCGCACACATCGGTATGTATGATTTCCAACAAGTTGGTTGCTCGCTCCATTGTTCCGGAGAATGGAGTCTTGGTCATCTTGCCCATGAGGCATGGTTCGCATGTGTCAAATGATTCATAATCGAGAGACTCCAAAAGTCCATCAGCATGGAGCTTCTTCATGCGCTTGACACCAATGTGACCAAGGCGGCAGTGCCACAAGTATGTGGGACTATCGTTATCAACTTTACATCTTTTGGTATTCACGCTATGAATATGTGTAACATTACGCTCGAGATTCATTAAGAATAAACCATTGACCATCGGGGCATGACCATAAAACATATCTCTCATATAAATAGAACAACCATTATTCTCGGATTTAAATGAGTAGCCATCTCGTATCAAACGAGATCCTGATACAATGTTCATGCTCAAACTTGGCGCCAAATAACAATTGTTAAGGTTTAAAACTAATCCCGTAGGTAAATGTAGAGGTAGCGTGCCGGCAGCGATCACATCGACCTTGGAACCATTTCCGACACGCATCGTCACCTCGTCCTTCGCTAGTCTCCGCTTATTCCGCAGCTCCTGCTGTGAGTTACAAATATGAGCAACGGCACCGGTATCAAATACCCAGGAGTTACTACGAGTACTGGTAAGGTACACATCAATTACATGTATATCAAATATACCTTTAGTGTTGCCGGCCTTCTTATCCGCTAAGTATTTGGGGCAGTTCCGCTTCCACTGACCCTTCCCCTTGCAATAAAAGCACTCAGTCTCAGGCTTGGGTCCATTCCTTGACTTCTTCCTGGTAACTGGCTTACCGGGCGCGGCAACTTCCTTGCCGTCCTTTTTGAAGTTCTTCTTGCCCTTGCCCTTCTTGAACTTAGTGGTCTTATTGACCATCAACACTTGATGTTCTTTCTTGATTTCAACCTCTGCTGACTTCAGCATGGAAAATACTTCAGGAATGGTCTTCACCATCCCCTGCATATTGTAGTTCATCACAAAGCTCTTGTAGCTTGGTGGGAGCGACTGAAGGATTCTGTCAATGACCGCCTCGTCTGGGAGGTTAATGTTCAGCTGGGTTATACGGTTGTGCAACCCAGACATTTTAGTATGTGCTCACTGACAGAACTATTTTCCTCCATCTTACAACTATAGAACTTGTCGGAGACGTCATATCTCTCGACCCGGGCGTGAGCTTGGAAAACTAGTTTCAGCTCCTCGAACATCTCATATGCTCCGTGATGCTCAAAACGCTTTTGGAGCCCCGGTTCTAAGATGTAAAGCATGCCGCACTGAACAAGGGAGTAATCATCAGCACGTGTCTGCCAAACGTTCATAACGTCTTGGTTCTGTGGGATGGGTGCTTCACCTAGCGGTTCATCTAGGACATATGCTTTCTTGGCTGCTATGAGGATGATCCTCAGGTTCCGGACCCAGTCCGTATAGTTGCTGCCATCATCTTTCAGCTTGGTTTTCTCTAGGAACGCGTTGAAGTTCATGTTGACATGAGCGTTGGCCATTTAATCTACAAGACATATTTTGCAAAGGTTTTAGACTAAGTTCATGATAATTAAGTTCATCTAATCAAATTATTAAAATGAACTCCCACTCAGATTAGACATCCCTCTAGTCATCTAAGTGTTACACGATCCGAGTCGACTAGGCCGTGTCCGATCATCACGTGAGACGGACTAGTCATCGTCGGTGAACATTCTCATGTTGATCGTATCTTCCATACGACTCGTGTTCGACCTTTCGGTCTCCGTGTTTCGAGGCCATGTCTGTACATGCTAGGCTCATTAAGTTAACCCTAAGTGTTTTGCATGTGTAAAACTGTCTTACACCCGTTGTATGTGAACGTAAGGATCTATCACACCCGATCATCACGTGGTGCTTCGAAACGACGAACTTTAGCAACGGTGCACAGTTAGGGGAGAACACTTCTTGAAATTTTTGTAAGGGATCATCTTATTTACTACCATCGTTCTAAGTAAACAAGATGCATAAACATAATAAACATCACATGCAATTATATAGTAGTGACATGATATGGCCAATATCATATAGCTCCATTGATCTCCATCTTCGGGGCTCCATGATCATCTTGTCACCGGCATGACACCATGATCTCCATCATCATGATCTCCATCATCGTGTCTTCATGAAGTTGTCACGCCAACGACTACTTCTACTTCTATGGCTAACGCGTTTAGCAATAAAGTAAAGTAATTTACATGGCGTTCTTCAATGACACGCAGGTCATACAAAAAATAAAGACAACTCCTATGGCTCCTGCCGGTTGTCATACTCATCGACATGCAAGTTGTGATTCCTATTACAAGAACATGATCTCATACATCACAATATGTCATTCATCATTCACCACAACTTCTGGCCATATCACATCACATGACAATTGCTGCAAAAACAAGTTAGACGTCCTCTAATTGTTGTTGCATCTTTTACGTGGCTGCAATTGGCTTCTAGCAAGAACGTTTTTTTACCTACGAATAACCACAATGTGATTTTGTCAACTTCTATTTACCCTTCATAAGGACCCTTCTCATCGAATCCGCTCCAACTAAAGTGGGAGAGACAGACACCCGCCAGCCACCTTATGCAACTAGTGCATGTCTGTCGGTGGAACCGGTCTCACGTAAGCGTACGTGTAAGGTTGGTCCGGGCCACTTCATCCCACAATACCGCTGAAGCAAGATTAGACTAGTAGCGGCAAGCAAGTTGACAAGATCTACGCCCACAACAAAATTGTGTTATACTGGTTCTGTTGCTAATATATGCAACTCGAAACAGGGACTACGGATTAAGCAGACACTGGCTAAGGACTAGGTGACGATGCGCGTGGGAAATGGTTCCAAAGTCGATGTGATCGCCGTCGGCACATTACCTGTACATCTACCTTCGAGATTAGTTTTAGACCTAAATAATTGTTATTTGGTGCCAGCGTTGAGCATGAACATTATATCTGGATCTTTTTTAATGCGAGATGGTTATTCATTTAAATCTGAGAATAATGGTTGTTCTATTTATATGAGTAATATCTTTTATGGTCATGCACCCTTAAAGAGTGGTCTATTTTTGATGAATCTCGATAGTAGTGATACACATATTCATAATGTTGAAGCCAAAAGATGCAGAGTTGATAATGATAGTGCAAATTATTTGTGGCACTGCCGTTAGGTCATATTGGTGTAAAGCGCATGAAGAAACTCCATACTGATGGACTTTTGGAATCACTTGATTATGAATCACTTGGTACTTGTGAACCATGCCTCATGGGCAAGATGACTAAAACGTTGTTCTCCGGAACTATGGAGCGAGCAACTAATTTGTTGGAAATCATACATACTGATGTATGTGGTCCAATGAATGTTGAGGCTCGTGGCGGATATCGTTATTTTCTCACCTTCACAGATGATTTCAGCAGATGTGGGTATATCTACTTGATGAAACATAAGTCTGAAACATTTGAAAAGTTCAAAGAATTTCAGAGTGAAGTTGAAAATCATCGTAACAAGAAAATAAAGTTTCTACAATCTGATCGTGGAGGAGAATATTTGAGTTACGAGTTTGGTTTACATTTGAAGCAATACGGAATAGTTTCACAACTCACGACACCCGGAACACCACAGCGTAATGGTGTGTCGGAACGTCGTAATCGTACTTTACTAGATATGGTGCGATCTATGATGTCTCTTACTGATTTACCGCTATCATTTTGGGGTTATGCTTTAGAGACGACCACATTCACGTTAAATAGGGCACCATCAAAATCCATTGAGACGACGCCTTATGAGTTGTGGTTTGGCAACAAACCAAAGTTGTCGTTTCTTAAAGTTTGGGGTTGTGATGCTTATGTGAAAAAGCTTCAACCTGATAAGCTCGAACCCAAATCGGAGAAATGTGTCTTCATAGGATACCCAAAGGAAACTGTTGGGTACACCTTCTATCACAGATCCGAAGGCAAGACATTTGTTGCCAAGAATGGATCCTTTCTAGAGAAGGAGTTTCTCTCGAAAGAAGTGAGTGGGAGGAAAGTAGAACTTGATGAGGTAACTGTACCTGCTCCTTTATTGGAAAATAGCTCATCACAGAAACCGGTTCCTGTGACGACTACACCAATAAGTGAGGAAGCTAATGATGTTGATCATGAAACTTCAGATCAAGTTACTACAGAACCTCGTAGGTCAACCAGAGTAAGATCCGCACCAGAGTGGTACGGTAATCCTATTCTGGAGGTCATGTTACTTGACCATGGCGAACCTACGAACTATGAGGAAGCGATGATGAGCCCAGATTCCGCAAAATGGCTTGAGTCCATGAAATCTGAGATGGGATCCATGTATGAGAACAAAGTGTGGACTTTGGTTGACTTCCCGATGATCGGCAAGCCATCCAGAATAAATGGATCTTCAAGAAGAAGACTGCCGCTGATGGTAATGTTACTGTCTACAAAGCTCGACTTGTTGCAAAAGGTTTTCGACAAGTTCAAGGAGTTGACTATGATGAGACTTTCTCACCCATAGCGATGCTTAAGTCTGTCCGAATCATGTTAGCAATTGCCGCATTTTATGATTATGAAATTTGGCAAATGGATGTCAAAACTGCATTCCTGAATGGATTTCTGGAAGAAGAGCTGTATATGATGCAACCAGAAGGTTTTGTCGATCCAAAGGATGCTAACAAAGTGTGCAAGCTCCAGCGATCCATTTATGGACTGGTGCAAGCCTCTCGGAGTTGGAATAAACGCTTTGATAGTGTGATCAAAGCATATGGTTTTATACAGACTTTTGGAGAAGCCTGTATTTACAAGAAAGTGAGTGGGAGCTCTGTAGCATTTCTGATATTATATGTAGACGACATATTATTGATTGGAAATGATATAAAATTTCTGGATAGCAGGGATACTTGAATAAAAGTTTTTCGATGAAAGACCTTGGTGAAGCTGCTTACATATTGGGCATCAAGATCTATAGAGATAGATCAAGACGCTTAATTGGACTTTCATAAAGCACATACCTTCATAAAGTTTTGAAAAAAGTTCAAAATGGATCAGGCAAAGAAAGGGTTCTTGCCTTTATTACAAGGTGTGAAGTTGAGTCAGACTCAATGCCCGACCACAGCTGAAGATAGAGAGAAAATGAAAGATGTTCCCTATGCTTCAGCCATAGGCTCCATCATGTATGCAATGTTGTGTACCAGGCCTGATGTATGCTTAGCAATAAGTTTAGCAGGGAGGTACCAAAGTAATCCAGGAGTGGATCACTGGACAGCGGTCAAGAATATCCTGAAATACCTGAAAAGGACTAAGGATATGTTTCTCGTTTATGGAGGTGACAAAGAGCTAGTCGTAAATGGTTACGTTGGTGCAAGCTTTGACACTGATCCGGACGATTCTAGATCGCAAACCGGATACGTGTTTATATTGAACGGTGGAGCTGTCAGTTGGTGCAGTTCTAAACAAAGCGTCGTGGCAGGATCTACATGTGAAGCGGAGTACATAGCTGCTTCGGAAGCAGCAAATAAAGGAGTCTGGATGAAGGAGTTCATATCCGATCTAGGTGTCATACCTAGTGCATCGGGTCCAATGAAAATCTTTTGTGACAATACTGGTGCAATTGCCTTACAAAGGAATCCAGATTTCACAAAAGAACCAAGCACATCAAGAGATGCTTCAATTCCATCCGGGACCAAGTCCAGGTGGGAGACATAGATATTTGCAAGATACATGCGGATCTGAATGTTGCAGACCCGTTGACTAAGCCTCTTCCTCAAGCAAAACATGATCAGCACCAAGGCTCCATGGGTGTTAGAATCATTACTGTGTAATCTAGATTATTGACTCTAGTGCAAGTGGGAGACTGAAGGAAATATGCCCTAAAGGCAATAATAAAGTTGTTATTTATTTCCTCATATCATGATAAATGTTTATTATTCATGCTAGAATTGTATTACCCGGAAACATAATACATGTGTGAATACATAGACAAACATAATGTCACTAGTATGCCTCTACTTGACTAGCTCATGAATCAAAGATGGTTAAGTTTCCTAACCATAGACATGAGTTGTCATTTGATTAACGGAATCGCATCATTAGGAGAATGATGTGATTGACTTGACCCATTCCGTTAGCTTAGCACTTGATCGTTTATTATGTTGCTATTGCTTCCTTCATGACTTATACATGTTCCTATGACTATGAGATTATGTAACTCCTGCTTACCGGAGGAACACTTTGTGTGCTACCAAACGTCACAATGTAACTGGGTGATTATAAAGGTGCTCTGCAGGTGTCTCCAAAGGTACTTGTTGAGTTGACATATTTTGAGATTAGGATTTGTCACTCTGATTGTCGGAGAGGTATCTCTGGGCCCTCTCGGTAATGCACATCACTATAAGCCTTGCAAGCAATGTAGCTAATGAGTTGGTTACCGAATGATGCATTACGTAACGAGTAAAGAGACTTGCCGGTAACGAGATTGAACTAGGTATTGAGATACCGACGATCGAATCTCGGGCAAGTAACATACCGATGACAAAGGGAACAACGTATGTTGTTATGCGGTTTGATCGATAAAGATCTTTGTAGAATATGTAGGAGCCAATATGAGCATCCAGGTTCCGCCATTGGCTATTGACCGGAAACGTGTCTCGGTCATGTCTACATAGTTCTCGAACCCGTAGGGTCCGCACGCTTAAGGTTTCGATGACAGTTATATTATGAGTTTATGAGTTTTGATGTACCGAAGGTTGTTCGGAGTCCCGGATGTGATCACGGACATGACGAGGAGTCTTGAAATGGTCGAGACATAAAAATTGATATATTGGACGACTATATTTGGACACCGAAAAGGTTCTGGGTGAGATTGGGACAATACCGGAGCTCCAGGAGGTTACCGGAACCCCCCGGGAGGTATATGGGCCTTATTGGGCCTTAGTGGAAAGGAGGGGAAAGGAGCAAGGGAGCCCCCCCCCAAGCCCAATCCGAATTGGGAGGGGGGCCGGCCCCCCTTTCCTTCCTCCCTCCTTCCTCTTCCTTCCCTCTCCCTCTCCTAATAGGAAAGGGGGGGGGGGGTCCTACTCCTGGTGGGAGTTGGACTCCCCCCTTAGGGCGCGCCACCCCCAAGGCCGGCCCCCTCCTCCACTCCTTTATATATGGGGGAGGGGGCACCCCATAGACACAACAATTGATCTCTTGATCTCTTAGCCGTGTGCTGTGCCCCCCTCCACCATAGTCCTCCTCGATAATATTGTAGCGGTGCTTAGGCGAAGCCCTGCGATGGTAGAACATCAAGATCGTCACCACGCCGTCGTGCTGACGAAACTCTCCCTCGACACTCGGCTGGATCGGAGTTCGAGGGACGTCATCGAGCTGAACGTGTGCAAGAACTCGGAGGTGTCGTAGTTTCGGTGCTTGATCGGTCGGGCCGTGAAGACGTACGACTACATCAACCGCGTTGTGCTAACGCTTCCGCTTTCGGTCTACGAGGGTACGTGGACACACTCTCTCTTCTCGTTGCTATGCATCACCATGATCTTGCGTGTGCGTAGGAATTCTTTTGAAATTACTACGATCCCCAACAGCATGGCCCTTATGTTTATTCATAATACTGAACATCAAAAGTAATAGGACTCCCGGGCGCATAGCGTACCAGCACCAAGCATAGGACTCTTATGGAGTTCAATGGCACGGCCACACCCGCTACTTTATATATTGGGTCGATCCATTAGTATAGGTTGGCTAGATTTCTTCTTTTATTATTTTTACATGTGTTTTCTTACTGAATTTCTAATAAATAAATAAATAAATAAATGTGTAAGTAATTTCAAATGGTATTTTAAAAATGTCCATGAACTTAAAAAAATGTTCATCTACTTTTTAAAAATATGCTTGTACATTTTGAAATATGTTCATGGCATTTTATGAAGTGTTCACATGATATGTTTGCACATTTTAGAAAATGATCATAAATTGAAAACCGGTTCAATTTTTAAAAGTGCCCATGCTTTAAAAATGTCAGTGCATTGGAAACATGCTCATATAGTTACAAACCGTGTTCATCTCATTAAAAAGTTACAAACCGTGCTCATGTATTACTTAAAATGTGTGCACACATTTCAAGAGTCGTCAATCTAAAACGTATTCATTTATCTACTAAAAAATGTTCATGCTTTGGAGAAATTTTCATAAAATTTAAAAATAGTTAGTGAGATATTTTAAAAATGTTCACACTTGTTCTGAAAATAAATATTCATGAATAGCAACAAAAAATTGAAAAACTGAAAATTACATATATCTGAAAAATGCAAGTAAGAGCGAGAGAGGGGGGAGGAAGAGAGCTAACCTCTCTAATTCCATTAATAGAAAAGGTATATATACATAGGGGGAAGCTGCCTCCAAGCGATGGCAGTTACATGTTAAAAGAAAAGGAACATCACTACTTAGGATTGGACACACAAATGATGATTTATTAATAAATTCCCCTCTGTCTCATAATATAAGAGCATCCTAATATATTTCTAACATTTTAGGACACATCCTAATTTATTTCTAACATTTTGTCTGTTCAATCAGTTTTGCCTGTTGAGAGTGTTTTATTGGCTAGGTGTGGTAACGGTCTTTTTCTTTCTTGGCTAGACAAACCAACCTGCAAGGGACTAGCTAGCCAACTGCCTATGTATACAAGAAAACTGGACACGCAAGGGACTGAGCTGCCCACCAACACGTCTCACCCACTCTCACCAAGGGCCCATGCACTTTTCACACCCCTGCATTCGCCAGGACCAGGAGAGCATTTCAAAGGAGCTTAGTAAGTGTATAGATTGGAGGGAGTAATAAACATGTTTAATTTTAGAATTCATCTCTAAAAACAAAAATCCATAGACAAAAAGTGGTACGAAATAAATGCAATTGCACGACTCTAAAATGACCGGCTAGTGCTATGCCCAATTACAAAAGCAAATATCAAGTGGAAATTACACACGCGTGATCTAAAAACATTACGCACGCAGAAACAGAATCGCAACGAAGCACGCGCGCACAACGTTCTCCGGAGCAGCAAGAAGGAGCAGGCCGGTGCACGCACGCCACGTCACCTAATTGGTTTATTTCATTCATGTGCACGTCACCCTATTGTTGGTGCCCGTACTCCGTAGACATCGCCCGTCGGGATTGACGGCGGCCGGCGCTCAGGGGCTCCCTTGTAATGGCACCCAGGCGGCCGCTTTACCGCCATAACAGTGCGCCCACGCCTCGGGCGGGCAGTACCACAGGAGCACGCTGAAGCAGGACTGCTCGCGGACGCAGGTCAGCTCATCGCAGCATTTACGGCTGACCCCGTGCAAGTCGTCGGAGAAGAGCGCCTTGATGAACTCCCCCGAGCACCGCCTGGACACCTTCGTCGCCGTCTCGTAGCAGCCGCCCGGAGGGAGGCCGACGGCGGGCGACGCCAGAAAAGCGACGGCCAGGAGGAGGAGAAGGAGGGGCACGTAGAGCCGCCGCCGGAGCGCCATTGTTGGCCGCAGCACTAGATCGATTAAGTTGTAGTAGGAGCTGGTCCTATCTCTCTCGGTTGTTTCACTTTCACGTACTCGAGGCACACACCTTCGATAAATTGAACTACCCGCCCGGTTCTTAATTATGCCACACACACCGGCCGTACGACTTGCTCCTTCGTCAATCAACTAACTAACTCCATGACCTATTCTTCTGCGCGCACACGATCATGCATGGATAAGATAACGAGTGATCTGGCTTCTGGCCTCCTATAATCTCTCTAGTCTAGTCTGACGCGCCAAGCTCGATCCTCCGCACCGCGCGCGCAGAGAATATATAGGTGGAGAGAGAAGAGCACAACGGGTACAGCAATAAACTCGGCAGAACACTTCCTCCAACTGAATGCCTTAGTTTTATATTCACATAATTAGTAATTTGTTTTTTTCTTACTGATTTAGAGATGTACATTTTTTTTGTTAATTAGTAAGTTAATTTTATTCTCTTGATTTCTCTTTTTTCCGCCTATGCATTTATTTCAAGACAACATCAATATACACGCCTTATATAATATTTTCTCCATCCCAAAATAAGTGACTCTACTTTGTAAGCTAGTATAAAGTTGAGTCACGGATGGAGGAAGTACTAGAAAAGAGCGACAAAACGCCAGTGAGGGAGACTCAAGCGATCCTTTCGTTCGCTGGCTGGTCGATCCACCAGCGAACATTTTTGTTTGCTAGGGAGCTCGTGAACCCCCAGGCCCGACTACACGATTATCTGAAAATAATTAAAAATACCATGCTGTGTAGAGAACATTTTTTTCATAGACCAAAAACAAACAAAAAAAGTCCTTATGTAAAAATGTCATGATAAAAAATGACATCTCTTAATAAACAGAAATGCCATCTCCTAAAAACATGTCATCTCTTAAATAATAAAAAAATGCCATCTCTTATAAAAAAATATAAAATGTTATCTCTTAAAATAAAAATGGCATCTCTTAATAAACAAAGACTGCCATCTCACACTATAAAAACATCTTCTCCTAATAGAAAAAATTATAATATCCTAATATTAAAAATGCCATTTTTATAAAATGTCATGCGCTTAGAAATAAAACTGACATGCCATTAAAAAAATGCCATGCGCTTAGAAATAAAACTGAAGTGCCATTAAAAATAAGAAAACGCCATCTCTCATTAATAAAAATGTCATCCTCTTAAAGAAAGTCATGTACTTAGAAATAAAACTGCCATGCCATTAAAAATAAAAATGCCATCATCTAAAAAACAGGTCATGCAATTAGAAATAAAACTGACATGCCATTAAAAAAGAGAAAAATGCCATCTCACATTAATAAAAATGTCATCCTCTTAAAAAAGCCATGCGCTTAGAAATAAAACTGCCATGCCATTAAAAATAAAATATGCCATCTCTCATTAATAAAAATGTCATCCTCTTAAAACAAATCATGCTATAAAAAATAAAACTGCCATGTGAGAAGATGATTTTTTTTTAGATTTTCAGGACTAAAAAGTATATGTGGCATTTTAAACAGAAATGGTTCACAACGGCCCTCCTAGCATAGTGGCTATGGGGCGTTCGGGCACTAAGAGGAGGTCGCAGGTTTGATTGCCCCCTCCAGCGAATTTTTGGAGAAAATAAATAAATCGGGCATTCGCAAGCTGCACAGCTAACCACTCAAACCGTCCTACATGGCATTGGTTCTGCTCCGAGATTCATGCAGCGGCAGGGGAGGGCGTACGATGAGGTTAGTTCCCTGGTGAACTACAATCAGTTAACATTTTTGGAAAAAATGGTTCGAACTTTACGCCACCCTTTTGGGTAGGGAGGGAACGTGAGTTAGATTGTTCGCTGGGGTTAGTCCCCTGGTGAACGGACGCCAGTTAACATTTTTGAAAAACAATTGGTTTGAACTTTGCGCCACCCTTTTGGAGAGGGAGGGAGTAGCAACATGAGTTAGATTGTTATTTTATACTGAGGGTGGGCCATCGCCGCGGGAAGCCCGCCAATGGGCCGGCCTCAGGGTCCAAGAAGCCAAGTCATGGTGAGGGCCCTTCGCCTGACAGGAGGCACGATTTTTTGAAGGTTCTTCATCTTGGCGTGCAAACCAAGGGCCCCTTAGTCGATCGAGGCTCAAGAACCATTTGGAAACTTGTAAGCCCTAGGCCTAATCCTACTTTATAAAGCGAGGCCAGGGTTAGTTCGAGAGAGCTCCTAGTTTCCGCCCGCGTGCGTCGAATAGATGTGGTTTCGCTCACGCCGCTAAAATTGCACATGCCCAACCTACCCCGCGATCGGGTTTTTTTTCCTTTAGTTTTTCACCAAAATAACCGATTGTTGTTTTTCTAGTAGCTAATTATTTAAAAACCTATTAAAAATAAAAATGTATTTAGAAAATGTTGAGCCCATGTTTATATAAAAAAGTTCAATGTATACAAAAAAATTCTTTGTATATTAAACAAATGTTCATTGTGTAATTAACAAATATTCATCGTATATTAAAAAATTCAATGTATGTAACCAAAATGTTCATCGCATGTATAAAAATCTTTAGTGTGTATTTGAAAAAATGTTCAATTTGTGTTAGAAAAAATATATTCACCATATACTGCAAAACTATAAAAGTCAAGAAGATATAACAGAAAAAAAAAGCTAAAAAATGAAAACAAATAATAAATCAAAACATAAAACCGAAACCAACAAACACACACTCACATACAATCGGAAAAGAAAAAACAAAGTGAGAACACAATGTGCACGTCAAATGGGCCGAGCTATCTTGCTTCTCGATTTAGCGAAGCTGCGCCTATATGACGCACGCGGGTGTCATATAGGATTGGTTGTACTTTGAAATCCATCTAACATCATTGTCATCGTATCATTAGCAGTCATCACCTCATACTAGTAACCCCCCACATGATGACATTTCTCACTAGTAATCAAAGCAGGGTAGGAGTAGAATATTTATCTTGACCATGAGGGCCCGAATATGGGTAAATCCTCCGTGTGCAATTCTCCCTGGACTTTCGGTCGCGCTCTCCATCCTACCGAGGCCACTGACGACTTTCAGTGTCGTCGGTTGGCACACCAGTTACAGGTTGCCTCGGTCGGAGGCTGAGACCAGATCAGATCTTTAGCCATGCCTGACGAGTTCGCGTCGGGCCAGTGTTTCATATTTGGCTTCACACCTTCATCGCGGACGAGGCGGGGCGTCTCTACACTAGCGCTCCTCCCACACCCGCCTGACCCTCGTCTTGAGTGAAGGAAATATGCCCTAGAGGCAATAGTAAAGGAAGGAGCCAGGAGGTGGCGCGCGCCCCTCCCAAGCCCAGTCCGAATTGGACAAGGGGTTTGGGGCGCGGCCCCCCTCTCCCTTCCTTCTCCACTTCCCTCCTTTCCCCCCTTCTCCTAGTTGGACTAGGAAAGAAGGAGTCCTACTCCCGGTGGGAGTAGGACTCCCCTTGGCGCACCCTCCTCCTAGGGCCGGCCTCCTCCTCCCTTGCTCCTTTATATACGGGGGCAGGGGGACACCCCATGACACACAAGTTGATCTTCGTGATCGTACCTTAGCCGTGTGCGGTGCCCTCCTCCACCATATTCCACCTCGGTCATATCGTCGCGGAGTTTACACGAAGCCCTGCGCGGGTAGAACATCATCATCATCACCATGCCGTCGTGCTGACGGAACTCATCCCCGACGCTTTGCTGGATCGGAGCCCGGGGATTGTCATCGAGCTGAACGTGTGCTGAACTCGGAGGTGCCGTACGTTCGGTACTTGGATCGGTCGGATCGTGAAGACGTACGACTACATCAACCGCGTTGTCATAACGCTTGCGCTTATGGTCTACGAGGGTACGTAGACAATACTTTCCCCTCTCGTTGCTATGAAATCACCATGATCTTGCGTGTGCGTAGGAATTTTTTTGAAATTACTACGTTCCCCAACAGTGGCATCCGAGCCAGGTTTTATGCGTTGATGTTATTTGCACGAGTAGAATACAAGTGAGTTATGGGCGATACAAGTCATACTGCTTACTAGCATGTAATACTTTGGTTCGGCGGTATTGTTGGATGAAGCGGCCCGGACCGACATTACGCGTACGCTTACGCGAGACTGGTTCTACCGACGTGCTTTGCACACAGGTGGCTGGCGGGTGTCAGTTTTTCCAACTTTAGTTGAACCGAGTGTGGCTACGCCCGGTCCTTGCGGAGGTTAAAACAACACTAAATTGACGAACTATCGTTGTGGTTTTGATGCGTAGGTAAGAACGGTTCTTGCTCAGCCCGTAGCAGCCACGTAAAATTTGCAACAACAAAGTAGAGGACGTCTAACTTGTTTTTGCAGGGCATGTTGTGATGTGATATGGTCAAGACGTGATGCTATATTTTATTGTATGAGATGATCATGTTTTCTAACCGAAGTTATTGGCAACTGGCAGGAGCCATATGGTTGTCGCTTTATTGTATGAAATGCAAACGCCCTGTAATTGCTTTACTTTATCACTAAGCGGCAGCGATAGTCGTAGAAGCAATAGATGGCGAAACGACAATGATGCTACGATAGAGATTAAGGTGTCGCGTCGGTGACGATGGTGATCATGCGGTGCTTCGGAGATGAAGATCACAAGCACAAGATGATGGCCATATCATATCACTAATATTTATTGCATGTGATGTTTATCCTTTATGCATCTTATCTTGCTTTGATTGACGGTAGCATTATAAGATGATCTCTCACTAATTATCAAGAAGTGTTCTTCCTGAGTATGCACCGTTGCGGAAGTTCTTCGTGCTGAGACACCACGTGATGATCGGGTGTGATAGGCTCTACGTTCAAATACAACGGGTGCAAAACAGTTGCACACGCGGAATACTCAGGTTAAACTTGACGAGCCTAGCATATACAGATATGGCCTCGGAACACGGAGACCGAAAGGTCGAACGTGAATCATATAGTAGATATGATCAACATAGTGATGTTCACCATTGAAAACTACTCCATCTCACGTGATGATCGGACATGGTTTAGTTGATTTGGATCACGTGATCACTTAGATGACTAGAGAGATGTCTGTCGAAGTGGGAGTTCTTAAGTAATATGATTAATTGAACTTAAATTTATCATGAACTTAGTCCTGGTAGTATTTTGCAAATAATGTTGTAGATCAATAGCTCGCGTTATTGCTTCCCTATGTATATTTTGATATGTTCCTAGAGAAAATTGTGTTGAAAATGTTAGTAGCAATGATGCGGATTGGATTCGTGATCTGAGGTTTATCCTCATTGCTGCACAGAAGAATTATGTCCTTAATGCACCGCTAGGTGACAGACCTATTGCAGGAGCAGATGCAGACGTTATGAACGTTTGGCTAGCTCAGTATGATGACTACTTGATAGTTTAGTGCACCATGCTTAACGGCTTAGAATCGGGACTTCAAAGACGGTTTGAACGTCATGGACCATATGAGATGTTCCAGGAGTTGAAGTTAATATTTCAAGCAAATACCCGAGTTGAGAGATATGATGTCTCCAACAAGTTCTATAGCTAAAAGATGGAGGAGAATCGCTCAACTAGTGAGCATGTGCTCAGATTGTCTGGGTACTACAATCACTTGAATCAAGTGGGAGTTAATCTTCCAGATAATATAGTGATTGACAGAGTTCTCTAGTCACCATCACCAAGTTACTAGAACTTCGTGATGAACTATAGTATGCAAGGGATAACGAAAACGATTTCCGAGCTCTTCGTGACGTTGAAATCGACGAAGGTAGAAATCAAGAAAGAGCATCAAGTGTTGATGGTTGACAAGACCACTAGTTTCAAGAAAAGGGCAAAGGGAAAGAAAGGGAACTTCAAGTAGAATGGCAAGCAAGTTGTCACTCCCGCGAAGAAGCCCAAAGCTGGACCAAAGCCTGAAACTGAGTGCTTACACTGCAAAGGAAATGGTCACTGGAAGCGGAGATGCCCTAAATATTTGGTGGATAAGAAGGATGGCAAAGTGAACAAGGGTATATTTGATATACATGATATTGATGTGTACCTTACTAGTGTTTATAGTAACCCCTGGGTATTTGATATTTGTTCGGTTGCTAAGATTAGAAAACTCGAAACAGGAGGTACAGAATAAACATAAACTGGTTGAGGGTGAAGTAACGATGTGTGTTGGAAGTGGTTCCAAGATTGATATGATCATCATCGCACACTCCCTATATTTTCGAGATTAGTGTTAAACCTAAATAAATGTTATTTGGCGTTTGCGTTGAGCATAAATATGATTTGATCATGTTTATTGCAATACGGTTATTCATTTAAAGTCAAAGAATAATTGTTGTTCTGTTTACATGAATAAAACCTTCGATGGTTATACACCCAATGAAAATAGTTTATTGGATCTCGATCGTAGTGATACACATATTCATAATATTGATGCCAAAAGATGCAAAGTTAATAATGATAGTGCAACTTATTTGTGGCATCGCCGTTTGGGTCATATCGGTGTAAAACGCATGAAGAAACTCCATAAAGATGGATTTTCGGAATCACTTGGTTATGAATCATTTGATGCTTGCGAACCGTGCCTTTTGGGCAAGATGACTAAAACTCCATTCTCCGGAACAATGGAACAAGCTACTGACTTATTGGAAATAATACATACCGATGTATGCGATCCAATGAGTGTTGATGCTCGTGGGAAGTATCTTTATTTTCTGATCTTCACAAGATGATTTGAGCAGATATGGGTATATCTACTTGATGAAACATAAGTCTGAAATAGTTGAAAGGTTCAAAGAATTTCAGAGTGAAGTGGAAAAATCATCATAACAAGAAAATAAAATTTCTGCGATCTGATCGCGGAGATGAATATTTGAGTTACGAGTTTGGTCTTCAATTAAAACAATGTGGAATAGTTTCACAGCTCACGCTACCTGGAACACCACAACTTTATGGTGTGTCCGAACGTCGTAACCGCACTTTATTGGAAATGGTGCGATCTATGATGTCTCTTACTGATTTACCACTATTGTTTTGGGGTTATGCATTAGAGACAGCTGCATTCACGTTAAAAGGGCACCATCTAAATCCGTTGAGACGACACCATATGAACTGTGGTTTAGCAAGAAACCCAAGTTGTCATTTCTTAAAGTTTGGGGATACGATGCTTATGTGAAAAAGTTTCAACCTGATAAGCTTGAACCCAAATCGAAGAAATGCGTCTTCATAGAGTACACAAAGAAAACTGTTGGGTACACCTTCTATCACAGATCCGAAGGCAAGATATTCGTTGCTAAAATGGATCCTTTCTAGAGAAGGAGTTTCGCTCGAAAGAAGTGAGTGGGAGGAAAGTAGAACTTGATGAGGTAACTGTAGCTTATCCTGAATTGGAAAATAGTTCATCACTGAAATCAGTTCCAGTGATTCCTACACCAATTAGTGAGGAAGCTAATGATGATGATCATGAAACTTCTGATCAAGTTACTACAGAACCTCGTAGGTCTTCTAGAGTATGGTCCGCACCAGAGTGGTACGGTAATCCTATTTTGGAAATCATGTTACTAGACCATGATGAACCTATGAACTATGAGGAAGCGATGATGAGCCCAGATTCTGCAAAATGGTTTGAGGCCATGAAATCTGAGGTGGGATCCATGTATGAGAACAAAGTGTGAACTTTGGTGGACTTGCCCGATGATCGGCAAGCCATAAAAAATGGATCTTCAAGAGGAAGACGGACGCTGATAGTAGTGTTACTATCTACAAAGCTAGACTTGTCGAAAAAGGTTTTTGACAAAGTTCAAGATGTTGAATACAATGAGATTTTCTCACTTGTATCGATGCTTAAAAGTCTGTCCGGATCATGTTAGCAATTGCCACATTTTATGAAATTTGGCAAATGGATGTCAAAACTACATTCCTTAATGGATTTGTTAAAGAAGAGTTGTATATGATACAACCAGAAGGTTTTGTCAATCCTAAAGGTGCTAACAAAGTGTGCATGCTCCAGCGATCCATCTATGGACTGGTGTAAGCATGTCAGAGTTGGAATATACGCTTTGATAAGTTGATCAAAGCATATAGTTTTGTACAGACTTACGGTGAAGCCTGTATTTACAAGAAAGTGAGTGGGAGCACTACAACATTTCTGATAAGTATATGTGAATGACATATTGTTGATTGGAAATAATGTAGAATTATTCTGCAAAGCATAAAGGAGTGTTTGAAAGGAGTTCTTTAAAAGAAAGAGCTCAGTAAAGCTACTTACATATTGAGCATCAAGATCTATTAAGATAGATCAAGACGCTTGATAAGATTTTTGAATGAGTACATACCTTGACAAGATTTTGAAGTAGTTCAAAATGGAACAATCAAAGAAAGAGTTCTTGCCTGTGTTGCAAAGGTATGAAATTGAGTAAGACTCAAATCCCGACCACGGCAGAAAATAGAAAGAGAATGAAAGTCATTCCCTATGCATCAGTCATAGGTTCTATAAAAGTATGCCATGCTATGGACCAGACCTATTGTATACTCTGCCCTGGTTTGGCAAGGGAGTACAGTAGTGATCTAGGAGTAGATCATTGGCCATTGGTCAAAATTATCCTTAGTGGAATAAGGATATGTTTCTCGATTATGGAGGTGACAAAAAGGTTCCTCGTAAAGGGTTACGTCGATACAAGTTTTGGCACTGATCCAGATGACTCTAAGTCTTAATCTGGATGCATATTGAAAGTGGGAGCAATTAGCTATAGTAGTTCCGTGCAGAGCATTGTAGACATAGTATATTTGTAGAATACATACGGCTCTGAATATGACAGACCCGTTGACTAAGCTTCTCTCACGAGCAAAACATGATCACACCTTAGTACTCTTTGGGTGTTAATCACATAGCAATGTGAACTAGATTATTGACTCTAGTAAAACCCTTTGGGTGTTGATCACATGATGATGTGAACTATTGATGTTAATCATATACAGATATGAATATTGGTGTTAAATCACATGGTGATGTGAACTAGATTATTGACTCTAGTGCAAGTGGGAGACTGAAGGAAAAATGCCCTAGAGGCAATAATAAAGATATTATTTATTTCCTTATTTCATGATAAATGTTTATTATTCATGCTAGAATTGTATTAACCGGAAACATGATACATGTGTGAATACATAGACATACATGTGTGAATACATAGACAAACATAACGTCACTAGTATGCCTCTACTTGACTAGCTCATTAATCAAAGATGGTTATGTTTCCTAACCATAGACATGTGTTATCATTTGATTAATGGGATCACATCATTAGGAGAATGATGTGATTGACATGACCCATTCCGTTAGCCTAGCACTTGATCGTTTAGTTGTTGGGGAACGTTGCAGAAAACAAAAAATTTCCTACTCGTTTCACCAAGATCATCTAGGAGTTCATCTAGCAACGAGTCATTGGATGCATCTACATACCTTTGTAGATCGCGAGCGGAAGCGTTCAAAAGAACGGTGATGATGTAGTCGTACTCGACGTGATCCAAATCACCGATGACCAGTGCCGAATGGACGGCACCTCCGCGTTCAACACACGTACGGGACGGGAGACGTCTCCTCCTTCTTGATCCAGCAAGGGGGAAGGAGAGGTTGATGAAGATCCAGCAGCACGACGGCGTGGTGGTGGATGCAGGGCGTCAGAGCAGCAGGGCTTCGCCGAGACTACGAGGGAGAGACGTAACGGGGGGAGGTGGAGGCGCCAGGGGCTGGTCTTAAATCCCTCCTCTCCCCCCCACTATATATAGGGGTGCCAGGGGGGGCGCCGGCCCTAGTAGATGGCATCTACTAGGGGGGGCGGCGGCCAAGGGGAGGTTTCCCTCCTCCCCAAGGCACCTAGGGGTGCCTTCCACCACATGGACTCTTCCATGGTGGAAACCCTAGGCGCATGGGCCTATAGGGGCTGGTGCCCTTGGCCCATCTAGGCCAAGGCGCACCCCCTACAGCCCATGTGGCCCCCCGGGACAGGTGGCCCCACCCGGTGGACCCCCGAGACCCTTCCGGTGGTCCCGGTACAATACCGATAACCCCGAAACTTGTCCCGATGCCCGAAATAGCACTTCCTATATATAATTCTTTACCTCCGGACCATTCCGGAACTCCTCGTGACGTCCGGGATCTCATCCGGGACTCCGAACAACATTCGGGTTTCTGCATATACATATCTTCATAACCCTAGCGTCACCGAACCTTAAGTGTGTAGACCCTACGGGTTCGGGAGACAAGCAGACATGACCGAGATGACTCTCCGGTCAATAACCAACAACGGGATCTGGATACCCATGTTGGCTCCCACATGCTCCACGATGATCTCATCGGATGAACCACGATGTCGAGGATTTAATCAATCACGTACGCTATTCCCTTTGTCTATCGATATGTTACTTGCCCGAGATTCGATCGTCGGTATCCCAATACCTCGTTCAATCTCGTTACCGGCAAGTCACTTTACTCGTACCGTAATGCATGATCCCGTGACCAGACACTTGGTCACTCTGAGCTCATTATGATGATGCATTACCGAGTGGGCCCAGTGATACCTCTCCGTCATACGGAGTGACAAATCCCAGTCTTGATCCATGTCACCCAACAGACACTTTCAGAGATACCCGTAGTCTACCTTTATAGTCACCCAGTTACGTTGTGACGTTTGGCATACCCAAAGCACTCCTACGGTATCCGGGAGTTACACGATCTCATGGTCTAAGGAAAAGATACTTTGACATTGGAAAACTCTAGCAAATGAACTATACGATCTTGTGCTATGTTTAGGATTGGGTCTTGTCCATCACATCATTCTCATAATGATGTGATCTTGTTATCAATGACATCCAGTGTCCATAGTCAGGAAACCATGACTATCTGTTGATCAACGAGCTAGTCAACTAGAGGCTCACTAGGGACATGTTGGTGTCTGTTATTCACACATGTATTACGATTTCCGGATAACACAATTATAGCATGAATAAAGACAATTATCATGAACAAGGAAATATAATAATAATGCTTTTATTATTGCCTCTAGGGCATATTTCCAACAGTCTCCCACTTGCACTAGAGTCAATAATCTAGTTACATTGTGATGAATCGAACACCCATGGAATTCTGGTGTTGATCATGTTTTGCTCTAGGGAGAGGTTTAGTCAACGGATCTGCTACATTCAGGTCCGTATGTACTTTACAAATCTCTATGTCTCCATCTTGAACATTTTCACGAATGGAGTTGAAGCGACGCTTGATGTGCCTTGTCTTCTTGTGAAACCTGGGCTCCTTGGCAAGTGCAATAGCTCCAGTGTTGTCACAGAAGAGGTTGATCGGCCCCGACGCATTGGGTATGACTCCTAGGTCGGTGATGAACTCCTTCACCCATATTGCTTCATGTGCTGCCTCCGAGGCTGCCATGTACTCCGCTTCACATGTAGATCCCGCCACGACGCTTTGCTTGCAACTGCACCAGCTTACTGCCCCACCATTCAAAATATACACGTATCCGGTTTGTGACTTAGAGTCATCCAGATCTGTGTCGAAGCTAGCATCGACGTAACCCTTTACGACGAGCTCTTCGTCACCTCCATAAACGAGAAACATTTCCTTAGTCCTTTTCAGGTACTTCAGGATATTCTTGACCGCTGTCCAGTGTTCCTTGCCAGGATTACTTTGGTACCTTCCTACCAAACTGACAGCAAGGTTAACATCAGGTCTGGTACATAGCATGGCATACATAATAGAACCTATGGCTGAGGCATAGGGGATGACGCTCATCTCTTCTATATCTTCTGCCGTGGTCGGACATTGAGCTGAGCTCAATTTCACACCTTGTAACACAAGCAAGAACCCCTTCTTGGATTGATCCATATTGAACTTCTTCAATATCTTATCAAGGTATGTGCTTTGTGAAAGACCTATGAGGCGTCTTGATCTATCTCTATAGATTTTGATGCCTAATATATAAGCAGCTTCTCCAAGGTCCTTCATTGAAAAACTTTTATTCAAGTAGGCCTTGATGCTGTCCAAGAGTTCTATATCATTTCCCATCAAAAGTATGTCATCTAAATATGAGAAATGCTACAGAGCTCCCACTCACTTTCTTGTAAACGCAGGCTTCTCCATAAGTCTGGGTAAACCCAAACGCTTTGATCATCTCATCAAAGCGAATGTTCCAACTCCGAGATGCTTGCACCAGCCCATAAATCGAGCGTTGGAGCTTGCACACTTTGTCAGCATTCTTAGGATCGACAAAACCTTCCGGCTGCATCATATACAATTCTTCCTTAAGGAAACCATTAAGGAATGCCGTTTTGACGTCCATTTGCCATATTTCGTAATCATAGAATGCGGCAATTGCTAACATGATTCGGACGGACTTCAGCTTCGCTACCGGCGAGAAAGTCTCATCGTAGTCAACCCCTTGAACTTGTCGATAACCCTTAGCGACAAGCCGAGCTTTATAGATGGTCACATTACCATCCGCGTCTGTCTTCTTCTTAAAGATCCATTTATTTTCTATGGCTCGCCGCTCAACGGGCAAGTCAGTCAAAGTCCATACTTTGTTTTCATACATGGATCCTATCTCGGATTTCATGGCTTCCAGCCATTTGTCGGAATCCGGGCCCGCCATCGCTTCTTCATAGTTCGAAGGTTCACCGTTGTCTAACAGCATGATTTCCAAGACAGGGTTGCGCCATTTTCAGTAGGGGCTTGATCAGAAGTATCTTGATCATTGTCATTAACTTCCTCTCTAGTCGGTGCATGCACCTCAGGAACATTTTCTTGAGTTGCGCCATTTTCTGATTCAAGAGGTAATACTTCATCAAGCTCTACTTTCCTCCCACTTACTTCTTTCGAGAGAAACTCTTTCTCCAGAAAGGACCCATTCTTGGCAACAAAGATCTTGCCTTCGGATCTGAGATAGAAGGTGTACCCAATAGTTTCTTTTGGGTATCCTATGAAGACGCATTTTTCCGACTTGGGTTCGAGCTTTTCAGGTTGAAGTTTCTTGACATAAGCATCGCATCCCCAAACTTTTAGAAACGACAGCTTAGGTTTC
Source organism: Triticum dicoccoides (assembly GCF_002162155.2). Classification (NCBI taxonomy): domain Eukaryota; kingdom Viridiplantae; phylum Streptophyta; class Magnoliopsida; order Poales; family Poaceae; genus Triticum; species Triticum dicoccoides. Next base: position 532,099,635 of record NC_041383.1, on the reverse strand, counting down.
TTCCCAAACCATAATTCATACGGTGTCGTCTCAACGGATTTCGACGGAGCCCTATTTAAAGTGAATGCGGCAGTCTCTAAAGCATAGCCCCAAAAAGATATCGGTAAATCGGTAAGAGACATCATAGATCGCACCATATCTAATAGAGTGCGATTACGACGTTCGGACACACCATTACGCTGAGGTGTTCCAGGCGGCGTGAGTTGTGAAACTATTCCACATTTTCTTAAGTGTGTGCCAAACTCGTGACTCAAGTATTCTCCTCCACGATCTGATCGTAGAAACTTGATTTTCCTGTCACGTTGATTTTCAACCTCACTCTGAAATTCCTTGAACTTTTCAAAGGTTTCAGACTTGTGTTTCATTAAGTAGATATACCCATACCTACTTAAATCATCAGTGAGGGTGAGAACATAACGATAGCCACCGCGAGCCTCAACACTCATTGGACCGCACACATCAGTATGTATGATTTCCAATAAGTCGGTTGCTCGCTCCATTGTTCCTGAGAACGGAGTCTTGGTCATTTTACCCATAAGGCATGGTTCGCATGTGTCAAATGATTCATAATCAAGAGACTCTAAAAGTCCATCAGCATGGAGCTTCTTCATGCGTTTGACACCTATGTGACCAAGGCGGTAGTGCCACAGGTATGTGGGACTATCATTATCAACCTTACTTCTTTTGGTACTCACATTATGAACATGTGTAGCATCACGTTCGAGATTCATAAAGAACAAACCATTCACCATAGGAGCATGACCATAAAACATATCTCTCATAAAAATGGAACAACCATTATTCTCAGATTTAAAAGAGTAGCCATCTCGAATTAAACGAGATCCTGATACAATGTTCATGCTCAAAGCTGGCACTAAATAACAATTATTAAGGTTCAAAACTAATCCCGAAGGGAGATGCAGAGGTAGCGTGCCGACGGCGATCACATTGACCTTGGAACCATTCCCGACGCGCATCGTCACCTCGTCCTTTGCCAGTTTCCGCTTATTCCGCAGCCCCTGCTTTGAGTTACAAATGTGAGCAACTGCACCGGTATCAAATACCCAGGAGCTACTACGGGCACTAGTAAGGTACACATCAATTACATGTATATCACATATACCTTTTGTTTTGCCGGCCTTCTTATCCGCTAAGTACTTAGGGCAGTTCCGCTTCCAGTGACCGCTTCCCTTGCAATAAAAGCACTCAGTCTCGGGCTTGGGTCCATTCTTTGGCTTCTTCCCGGCAGCTTGCTTGCCGGGCGCGGCAACCTCCTTGCCGTCCTTCTTGAAGTTCTTTTTACCCTTGCCTTTCTTGAACTTAGTGGTTTTATTGACCATCAACACTTGATGTTCCTTCCTGACTTCTACCTCTACTGATTTCAGCATAGCAAATACTTCAGGAATGGTCTTTTCCATCCCCTGCATATTGAAGTTCATCACAAAGCTCTTGTAGCTTGGTGGAAGCGACTGGAGGATTATGTCAATGACCGCATCATCCGGGAGATTAACTCCCAGCTGAGTCAAGCGGTTATGCAACCCAGACATAGTGAGTATGTGCTCACTGACAGAACTGTTTTCCTCCATCTTACAGCTGAAGAATTTGTCGGAGACTTCATATCTCTCGACCCGGGCATGAGCTTGGAAAACCATTTTCAGCTCTTCGAACATCTCATATGCTCCATGTCTCTCAAAACGCTTTTGGAGCCCCGGCTCTAGGCTGTAAAGCATGCCGCACTGAACGAGGGAGTAGTCATCGAAACGTGCCTGCCAAGCGTTCATAACATCTTGTTCTGCAGGGAGAACGGGTGCGTCACCAAGCGGTGCTTGTAGGACATAATCTTTCTTGGCAGCTATGAGGATGATCCTCAGGTTCCGGACCCAGTCCGTATAGTTGCTGCCATCGTCTTTCAGCTTGGTTTTCTCTAGGAACACGTTGAAGTTGAGGACTACGTTGGCCATTTAATCTACAAGACATATTGTAAAATATTTAGACTAAGTTCATGATAATTAAGTTCAACTAATCAAATTATTAATGAACTCCCACTTAGATTAGACATCCCTCTAGTCATCTAAGTATTACATGATCCGAGTTAAACTAGACCGTGTCCGATCATCACGTGAGACGGACTAGTCAACATCGGTGAACATCTTCATGTTGATCGTATCTTCTATACGACTCATGCTCGACCTTTCGGTCTTCCGTGTTCCGAGGCCATGTCTGTACATGCTAGGCTCGTCAAGTCAACCTAAGTGTTTGCATGTGTAAATCTGTCTTACACCCGTTGTATGTGAACGTCTGAATAAAACACCCGATCATCACGTGGTGTTTTGAAACAGCAAACTGTCGCAACGGTGCACAGTTAGGGGGAACACTTCTTGAAATTAGTATGAGGGATCACCTTATTTACTACCGTCGTTCTAAGTAAACAAGATGCAAAACATGATAAACATCACATGCAATCAAATAATAAACGTGACATAATATGGCCAATATCACATAGCTCCTTTGATCTCCATCTTGGGGCTCCATGATCATCTTGTCACCGGCTTGACACCATGATCTCCATCATCATGATCTCCATCATCGTGTCTCCATGAAGTTGCTCGCCAACTATTACTTCTACTACTATGGCTAACGCGTTTAGCAATAAAGTAAAGTAATTTACATGGCGTTTCTCGATGACACGCAGGTCATATAAAAGAATAAAGACAACTCCTATGGCTCCTGCCGGTTGTCATACTCATCGACATGCAAGTCGTGAATCCTATTACAATAGCATGAACATCTCATACATCACATATAGATCATTCATCATTCATCACAACTTTGGCCATATCATATCACAAACCACTTGCTGCAAAAACAAGTTAGACGTCCTCTAATTGTTGTTGCAAGTTTTACGTGGCTGAATTAGGGTTCTAGCAAGAACGTCTTCTTACCTACGTTAAATCCACAACGTGATTTGTCAACTTCTATTTACCCTTCATAAGGACCCTGTTCATCGATTCCGCTCCAACTAAAGTAGGAAAGACAGACACCCGCCAGCCACCTTATGCAACTAGTGCATGTTAGTCGGTGCAACCGGTCTCACGTAAGCGTACGTGTAAGGTTGGTCCGGGCCGCTTCATCCCACAATACCGCTGAAGCAAGAAATGACTAGTAACGGCAAGAAAGTTGACAAATCTACGCCCACAACAAATGGTGTTCTACTCGCGCAAGAAGAACTACGCATAGACCTAGCTCATGCTGCCACTGTTGGGGAACATTGCAGAAAACAAAAATTTTCCTACTCATTTCACCAAGATCATCTAGGAGTTCATCTAGCAACGAGTCATTGGATGCATCTACATACCTTTGTAGATCGCGAGCGGAAGCGTTCAAAAGAACGGTGATGATGTAGTCGTACTCGACGTGATCCAAATCACCGATGACCAGTGCCGAACGGACGGCACCTCCGCGTTCAACACACGTACGGGACGGGAGACGTCTCCTCCTTCTTGATCCAGCAAGGGGGAAGGAGAGGTTGATGAAGATCCAGCAGCATGACGGCGTGGTGGTAGATGCAGGGCGTCACAGCAGCAGGGCTTCGCCGAGACTACGAGGGAGAGACGTAACGGGGGGAGGTGGAGGCGCCAGGGGCTGGTCTTAAATCCCTCCTCTCCCCCCACTATATATAGGGGTGCCAGGGGGGCGCCGGCCCTAGTAGATGGCATCTACTAGGGGGGGCGGCGGCCAAGGGGAGGTTTCCCTCCTCCCCAAGGCACCTAGGGGTGCCTTCCACCACATGGACTCTTCCATGGTGGAAACCCTAGGCGCATGGGCCTATAGGGGCTGGTGCCATTGGCCCATCTAGGCCAAGGCGCACCCCCTACAGCCCATGTGGCCCCCCGGGACAGGTGGCCCCACCCGGTGGTGTTGGAAATATGCCCTAGAGGCAATAATAAAAGTATTATTATTATATTTCCTTGTTCATGATAATTGTCTTTTATTCATGCTATAACTGTATTATCCGGAAATCGTAATACACGTGTGAATACATAGACCACAATATGTCCCTAGTGAGCCTCTAGTTGACTAGCTCGTTGTGATCAACAGATAGTCATGGTTTCCTGGCTATGGACATTGGATGTCGTTGATAACGGGATCACATCATTAGGAGAATGATGTGATGGACAAGACCCAATCCTAAGCATAGCACAAAGATCGTGTAGTTCGTTTGCTAGAGCTTTGCCAATGTCAAGTATCTCTTCCTTTGACCATGAGATCGTGTAACTCCTGGATACCGTAGGAGTACTTTGGGTGTATCAAACGTCACAACGTAACTGGGTGACTATAAAGGTGCACTACAGGTATCTCCGAAAGTATCTATTGTTTTATGCGGATCGAGACTGGGATTTGTCACTCCGTGTAAACGGAGAGGTATCTCTGGGCCCACTCGGTAGGACATCATCATATGCGCAATGTGACCAAGGAGTTGATCACGGGATGATGTGTTACAGAACGAGTAAAGTGACTTGCCGGTAACGAGATTGAACAAGGTATCGGTATACCGACGATCGAATCTCGGGCAAGTAAAATACCGCTAGACAAAGGGAATTAAATACGGGATTGATTAAGTCCTTGACATCGTGGTTCATCCGATGAGATCATCGTGGAACATGTGGGAGCCAACATGGGTATCCAGATCCCGCTGTTGGTTATTGACCGGAGAACGTCTCGGTCATGTCTGCATGTCTCCCGAACCCGTAGGGTCTACACACTTAAGGTTCGATGACGCTAGGGTTATAAAGGAAGCTTGTATGTGGTTACCGAATGTTGTTCGGAGTCCCGGATGAGATCCCGGACGTCACGAGGAGTTCCGGAATGGTCCGGAGGTAAAGATTTATATATAGGAAGTCCTGTTTCGGCCATCGGGACAAGTTTCGGGGTCATCGGTATTGTACCGGGACCACCGGAAGGGTCCCGGGGGCCCACCGGGTGGGGCCACCTGCCCCGTGGGGCCACATGGGCTGTAGGGGGTGCGCCTTGGCCTACATGGGCCAAGGGAACCAGCCCCTAGAGGCCCATGCGCCAAGATAAAGGAAAAAGGGGAGAGTCCTAAAGGGGGAAGGCACCTCCGAGGTGCCTTGGGGAGGATGGACTCCTCCCCCCTCCTTAGCCGCACCCCTTTCTTGGAATAGGGGGCAAGGCTGCGCCTCCCCCTTCTCCCCTGCCCCTATATATAGTGGAGGGGAGGGAGGGCATCCATACCTGAGCCCTTGGTGCCTCCCTCCCTCCCGCGACACCTCCTCCTCTCCCGTAGGTGCTTGGCGAAGCCCTGCAGGATTGCCACGCTCCTCCATCACCACCACGCCGTTGTGCTGCTGCTGGATGGAGTCTTCCTCAACCTCTCCCTCTCTCCTTGCTGGATCAAGGCGTGGGAGACGTCACCGGGCTGTATGTGTGTTGAACGCGGAGGTGTCGTCCGTTCGGCACTAGGATCATCGGTGATCTGAATCACGACGAGTACGACTCCATCAACCCCGTTCACTTGAACGCTTCCGCTTAGCGATCTACAAGGGTATGTAGATGCACTCTCCTTTCTACTCGTTGCTGGTCTCTCCATAGATAGATCTTGGTGATACGTAGGAAATTTTTTGAATTTCTGCTACGTTCCCCAACAGTGGCATCATGAGCTAGGTCTATTGCGTAGATTCTTTGCACGAGTAGAACACAAAATAGTTGTGGGCGTTGATGTTGTTCAATATGCTTACCGTTACTAGTCCAATCTTGTTTCGACGGTATTGTGGGATGAAGCGGCCCGGACCGACCTTACACGTACTCTTACGTGAGACAGGATCCACCGATTGACATGCACTTGGTGCATAAGGTGGCTAGCGGGTGCCAGTCTCTCCCACTTTAGTCGGAACGGATTCGATGAAAAGGGTCCTTATGAAGGGTAAATAGCAAATTGGCATATCACGTTGTGGTTTTGCGTAGGTAAGAAACGTTCTTGCTAGAAACCCATAGCAGCCACGTAAAACATGCAACAACAATTAGAGGACGTCTAACTTGTTTTTGCAGGGTATGCTATGTGATGTGATATGGCCAAGAAGAATGTGATGAATGATATGTGATGTATGAGATTGATCATGTTCTTGTAATAGGATTCACGACTTGCATGTCGATGAGTATGACAACCGGCAGGAGCCATAGGAGTTGTCTTTATTTTTTGTATGACCTGTGCGTCATTGAAGAACGCCATGTAACTTACTTTACTTTATTGCTAAACGCGTTAGTCATAGAAGTAGAAGTAGTCGTTGGCGTGACAACTTCATGAAGACACGATGATGGAGATCATGATGATGGAGATCATGGTGTCATGCCGGTGACGATGATGATCATGGAGCCCCGAAGATGAAGATCAAAAGGAGCAAAATGATATTGGCCATATCATGTCACTATTTGATTGCATGTGATGTTTATCATGTTTATGCATCTTGTTTGCTTAGAACGACGGTAGTAAATAAGATGATCCCTTACAACAATTTCAAGAAGTGTTCTCCCCTAACTGTGCACCGTTGCTACAGTTCGTCGCTTCTAAGCACCACGTGATGATCGGGTGTGATGGATTCTTACGTTCACATACAACGGGTGTAAGACAGTTTTACACAGCGAAAACACTTAGGGTTAACTTGACGAGCCTAGCATGTGCAGACATGGCCTCGGAACACGGAGACCGAAAGGTCGAGCATGAGTCGTATAGTAGATACGATCAACATGAAGATGTTCACCGATGATAACTAGTCCGTCTCACGTGATGATCGGACACGGCCTAGTTGACTCGGATCATGTAATCACTTAGATGACTAGAGGGATGTCTATCTGAGTGGGAGTTCATAAGATGAGCTTAATTATCCTGAACATAGTCAAAAGACCTTTTGCAAATTATGTCGTAGCTCGCGCTATAGTTCTACTGTTTAGATATGTTCCTAGAGAAAATTATAGTTGAAAGTTGATAGTAGCGATTATGCGATCAGTAGAAAGCTTATGTCCTTAATGCACCGCTCAGTGTGCTAAACCCCAAACGTCGTTTGTGGATGTTGTGAACATCGGACATACACGTCTTGATAACTACGTGATAGTTCAGTTAAACGGTTTAGAGTTGAGGCACGAAAGACATTTTCGAAACATCGCGAAACATATGAGATGCTTCGAGGGCTGAAATTGGGATTTCAGGCTCGTGCCCATGTCAAGAGGTATGAGACCTCCGACAATTTTCTTAGCCTACAAACTAAGGGAGAAAAGCTCAATCGTTGAGCTTGTGCTCAGATTGTCTGAGTGCAACAATCACTTGAATCGAGTGGGAGTTGATCTTCCAGATGAGATAGTGATGTTTCTCCAAAGTCATTGCCACCAAGCTGCTAGAGCTTCGTGATGAACTATAATATATCAGGGACATATATGATGATCCTTGAGATATTCGCGATGTTTGACACCGCGAAGGTAGAAATCAAGAAGGGGCATCAATCGTTGATGGTCAGTGAGACCACTAGTTTCAAGAAGGGCAAGGGCAAGAAGGGATACTTCATGAAACGGCAATTCAGCTGCTGCTCTAGTGAAGAAACCCAAGGTTGAACCCAAACCCGAGACTAAGTGCTTCTGTAATAAGGGGAATAGCCACTGGAGCAGAATTACCCTAGATACTTGGTAGATGAGAAGGCTGGCAAGGTCGATAGAAGTATATTGGATATACATTATGTTAATGTGTACTTTACTAGTACTCCTAGTAGCACCAGGGTATTAGATACCGGTTCGGTTGCTAAGTGTTAGTAACTCGAAATAAAAGCTACGGAATGAAACGGAGACTAGCTAAAGGTGAGCTGACGATATGTGTTGGAAGTGTTTCCAAGTTTGATGTGATCAAACATCGCACGCTCCCTCTACCATCAAGTTAGTATTAAACCTGAATGGTTTATTGAATCTCGATCGTAGTGATACACATTTTCATGCCAAAAGATATAAGATAGTAATGATAGTACCACTTACTTGTGGCACTGCCATGTAAGTCATAATGGTATAAAACGCATGAAGAAGCTCCATGTTGATGGATCTTTGGACTCACTCGTTTTTGAAAAGTTTGAGACATGCGAACCATGTCTATTGGTGTATATGCATGAAGAAACTCCATGCAAATGGACCATTTGGACTCACTTGATTTTGAATCACTTGAGATATGCAAATCATACCACATGGGCAATATGACTGAAAAGCCTCATTTTCAGTAAGATGGAACAAGATAGCAACTTATTGGAAGTAACACATTTTGATGTGTGCAGTCGAATGAGTGCTGAGGCATGCAGTGAATATCATTATGTTCTTACTTCACAGATGATTCGAGTAAATGTTGAGTATATTTACTTGATGAAACACAAGTCTGAATTATTGAATGGTTCAAGTAATTTCAGAGTGAAGTAGAAGATCATTGTGACAAGAGGATAAAATGTCTATGATATGATCATAGAGATGAATATCTGAGTTACGAGTTTTGGCACACAATTAAGACATTGTGGAAATTGTTTCGCAATTAATACCGCCTGGAACACCATAGTGTGATGGTGTGTCCGAACATCATAGTTGCACCCTATTGGATATGGTGCGTACCATGATGTCTCTTATCGAATTACCACTATTGTTCATGGGTTAGGCATTAGAGACAACCACATTCACTTTAAATAGGGCACCACGTAATTCCGTTGAGATGACACCGTATGAATTATGGTTTAGAGAAACCTAAGTTGTCGTTTCTTAAAGGTTTGGGGCTGCGGCGCTTATGTGAAAAAGTTTCAGGATTAAGCTCGAACCCAAAGCGGATAAAATGCATCTTCATAGGACACCCAAAACAGTTGGGTGTACCTCCTAATTCAGATCCGAAAGCAATATGGATTGTTTCTTGAATCGGGTCCTTTCTCGAGGAAAGGTTTCTCTCGAAAGAGTTGAGTGGGAGGATGGTGGAGACTTGATGAGGTTATTGAACCGTCTCTTCAACTAGTGTGTGGCAGGGCACAGGAAGTTGTTCCTGTGGCACCTACACCAATTGAAGTGGAAGCTTATGATATTGATCATGAAACTTCGGATCAAGTCACTACCAAACCTCGTAGGACGACAAGGACACGTACTACTTCGGAGTGGTACGGTGATCCTGTCTTGGAAGTCATGTTGCTAGACAACAATGAACCTACGAGCTATGGAGAAGCGATGGTGGGCCCGAATTCCGACAAATGGTTAGAAGCCATGAAATCCGAGATAGTATCCATATATCAGAACAAAGCATGGACTTTGATGGACTTGCCCGATGATCGGCAATCCATTGAGATAAATGGATCTTTTAAGAAGAAGACGGACGTGGATGGTAATGTCACCATCTATGAAGCTCGACTTGTGGCGAAGTGTTTTCCGACAAGTTCAAGGAGTTGACTACGATGAGATTTTCTCACTAGTAGCGATGCTTAAAGTCCGTCGGAATCATGTTAGCATTAGCTGCATTTATGAAATCTGGCAGATGGATGTCAATACAAGTTTCCTTACTAGTTTTCGTAAGGAAAGGTTGTATGCAATACAATCAGAAAAGTTTTGTCGATCCTAAGGATGCTAAAAGGTATGCTAGCTCCAGCGATCCTTTTAAGGACTGGAGTAGGCATCTCGGAGTTGGAATGTACGCTTTGATGAGATGATCAAAGATTTTGGATTTATACAAAGTTTATAAGAAACTTGTATTTCCAAAGAAGTGAGTGGGAGCACTATAGAATTTCTGATGAGTATATGTTGTTGACATATTGATGATCAGAGATGATATAGAATTTCTAGAAAGCATATAGGGTTATTTTGAAAGTGTTTTTCAATGGAGAGCCTGGATTAAGCTACTTGAACATTGAGCATCAAGATCTATAAGGATAGATCAAAATGCTTAATAATACTTTCAAATGAGCACATACCTTGACATGATCTTGAAGGTGTTCAAGATGGATCAGTCAAAGAAGGAGTTCTTGCCTGAGTTGTAAGGTACGAAGTTAAGACTTAAAGCTCGACCACGGCAGAATAGAGAGAAAGGACGAAGGTCGTCCCCTATGCTTAAGACGTAGGCTCTTCAGTATGCTATGCTGTGTACCGCACCTGAAGTGTGTCTTGCCATGAGTCAGTCAAAGGGTACAAGAGTGATCCAAGAATGGCTCACAGGACAGCGGTCAAAATTATCCTTAGTAACTAGTGGACTAAGGAATTTTCTCGATTATGGAGGTGGTAAAAGAGTTCGTCGTAAAGGTTACGACGATGCAAGCTTGACACCTATCCGGATAGCTCTGAGTAGAGAGACCGGATACATATAATGGAGCAATAATTTAGAATAGCTCCAAGTAGAACAGTTGTTTGGAATAGCTCCAAATAGAGCGTGGTAGCTGCATCTAGGAGATGACATAGAGATTTGTAAAGCACACACGGATCTGAAAGGTTCAGACCCATTGACTAAAACCTCTCTCACAAGCAACATGATCAAACATAAAACTCATTGAGTGTTAATCACATAGTGATGTGAACTAGACTACTGACTCTAGTAAACTTTTGGGTATTAGTCACATGGCGATGTGACCTGTGAGTGTTAATCACATGGCGATGTGAACTAGATTATTGACTCTAGTGCAAGTGGGAGACTGTTGGAAATATAACCTAGAGGCAATAATAAAAGTATTATTATTATATTTCCTTGTTCATGATAATTGTCTTTTATTCATGCTATAACTGTATTATCCGGAAATCGTAATACACGTGTGAATACATAGACCACAATATGTCCCTAGTGAGCCTCTAGTTGACTAGCTCGTTGTGATCAACAGATAGTCATGGTTTCCTGGCTATGGACATTGGATGTCGTTGATAACGGGATCACATCATTAGGAGAATGATGTGATGGACAAGACCCAATCCTAAGCATAGCACAAAGATCGTGTAGTTCGTTTGCTAGAGCTTTGCCAATGTCAAGTATCTCTTCCTTTGACCATGAGATCGTGTAACTCCTGGATACCGTAGGAGTGCTTTGGGTGTATCAAACGTCACAACGTAACTGGGTGACTATAAAGGTGCACTACGGGTATCTCCGAAAGTATCTATTGTTTTATGCGGATCGAGACTGGGATTTGTCACTCCGTGTAAACGGAGAGGTATCTCTGGGCCCACTCGGTAGGACATCATCATATGCGCAATGTGACCAAGGAGTTGATCACGGGATGATGTGTTACGGAACGAGTAAAGTGACTTGCTGGTAACGAGATTGAACAAGGTATTGGATACCGACGATCGAATCTCGGGCAAGTAAAATACCGCTAGACAAAGGGAATTGTATACGGGATCGATTGAGTCCTTGACATCGTGGTTCATCCGATGAGATCATCGTGGAACATGTGGGAGCCAACATGGGTATCCAGATCCCGCTGTTGGTTATTGACCGGAGAACGTCTCGGTCATGTCTGCATGTCTCCCGAACCCGTAGGGTCTACACACTTAAGGTTCGATGACGCTAGGGTTATAAAGGAAGCTTGTATGTGGTTACCGAATGTTGTTCGGAGTCCCGGATGAGATCCCGGATGTCACGAGGAGTTCCGGAATGGTCCGGAGGTAAAGATTTATATATAGGAAGTCCTGTTTCGGCCATCGGGACAAGTTTCAGGGTCATCGGTATTGTACCGGGACCACCGGAAGGGTCCCCGGGGCCCACCGGGTGGGGCCACCTGCCCCGGGGGGGCCACATGGGCTGTAGGGGGTGCGCCTTGGCCTACATGGGCCAAGGGCACCAGCCCCTAGAGGCCCATGCGCCAAGATAAAGGAAAAAGGGGAGAGTCCTAAAGGGGGAAGGCACCTCCGAGGTGCCTTGGGGAGGATGGACTCCTCCCCCCTCCTTAGCCGCACCCCTTTCTTGGAGTAGGGGGCAAGGCTGCGCCTCCCCCTTCTCCCCTGCCCCTATATATAGTGGAGGGGAGGGAGGGCATCCATACCTGAGCCCTTGGTGCCTCCCTCCCTCCCGCGACACCTCCTCCTCTCCCGTAGGTGCTTGGCGAAGCCCTGCAGGATTGCCACGCTCCTCCATCACCACCACGCCGTTGTGCTGCTGCTGGATGGAGTCTTCCTCAACCTCTCCCTCTCTCCTTGCTGGATCAAGGCGTGGGAGACGTCACCGGGCTGTATGTGTGTTGAACGCGGAGGTGCCGTCCGTTCGGCACTAGGATCATCGGTGATCTGAATCACGACGAGTACAACTCCATCAACCCCGTTCACTTGAACGCTTCCGCTTAGCGATCTACAAGGGTATGTAGATGCACTCTCCTTTCTACTCGTTGCTGGTCTCTCCATAGATAGATCTTGGTGATACGTAGGAAAATTTTTGAATTTCTGCTACGTTCCCCAACAGGTGGACCCCCGAGACCCTTCCGGTGGTCCCGGTACAATACCGATAACCCCGAAACTTGTCCCGATGCCCGAAATAGCACTTCCTATATATAATTCTTTACCTCCGGACCATTTCGAAACTCCTCGTGACGTCCGGGATCTCATCCGGGACTCCGAACAACATTCGGGTTTCTGCATATACATATCTTCATAACCCTAGCGTCACCGAACCTTAAGTGTGTAGACCCTACGGGTTCGGGAGACAAGCAGACATGACCGAGATGACTCTCCGGTCAATAACCAACAGCGGGATCTGGATACCCATGTTGGCTCCCACATGCTCCACGATGATCTCATCGGATGAACCACGATGTCGAGGATTTAATCAATCCCGTACGCTATTCCCTTTGTCTATCGATATGTTACTTGCCCGAGATTCGATCGTCGGTATCCCAATACCTCGTTCAATCTCGTTACCGGCAAGTCACTTTACTCGTACCGTAATGCATGATCCCGTGACCAGACACTTGGTCACTCTGAGCTCATTATGATGATGCATTACCGAGTGGGCCCAGTGATACCTCTCCGTCATACGGAGTGACAAATCACAGTCTTGATCCATGTCACCCAACAGACACTTTCGGAGATACCCGTAGTCTACCTTTATAGTCACCCAGTTACGTTGTGACGTTTGGCATACCCAAAGCACTCCTACGGTATCCGGGAGTTACACGATCTCATGGTCTAAGGAAAAGATACTTTGACATTGGAAAACTCTAGCAAACGAACTATACGATCTTGTGCTATGTTTAGGATTGGGTCTTGTCCATCACATCATTCTCCTAATGATGTGATCTTGTTATCAATGACATCCAGTGTCCATAGTCAGGAAACCATGACTATCTGTTGATCAACGAGCTAGTCAACTAGAGGCTCACTAGGGACATGTTGGTGTCTGTTATTCACACATGTATTACGATTTCCGGATAACACAATTATAGCATGAATAAAGACAATTATCATGAACAAGGAAATATAATAATAATGCTTTCATTATTGCCTCTAGGGCATATTTCCAACATTAGTATGTTGCTATTGCTTTCTTCATGACTTATACATGTTCCTATAACTATGAGATTATGCAACTCCCGTTTACCGGAGGAACACTTTGGGTGCTACCAAACGTCACAACGTAACTGGGTGATTATAAAGGAGTACTACTGGTGTCTCCAAAGGTACATGTTGGGTTGGCGTATTTCGAGATTAGGTTTTGTCACTCCGATTGTCGGAGAGGTATCTCTGGGCCCTCTCGGTAATGCACATCACTATAAGCCTTGCAAGCAATGTGATTAATGAGTTAGTTACGGAATGATGCATTACTAACGAGTAAAGAGACTTGCCGGTAACGAGATTGAACTAGGTATTGGATACCGACGATCGAATCTCGGGCAAGTAACATACCGATGACAAAGGGAACAACGTATGTTGTTATGCCGTTTGACCGATAAAGATCTTCGTAGAATATGTAGGAGCCAATATGGGCATCCAGGTTCCGCTATTGGTTATTGACCGAGAATAGTTCTAGGTCATGTCTACATAGTTCTCGAACCCGTAGGGTCCGCACGCTTAAGGTTTCGATGACAGTTATATTATGAGTTTATGAGTTTTGATGTACCGAAGGAGTTAGGAGTCCCGGATGAGATCGGGGACATGACGAGGAGTCTCGAAATGGTCGAGACGTAAAGATCGATATATTGGACGACTATATTCGGATATCGGAAGGGTTCCAAGTGATTCGGGTATTTTCGGGGGTACCGGGGAGTTACGGGAATACGAGGAAGAAGCAATGGGCCTTAATGGGGTACCGAGTGATTCGGGTATTTTTTGGAGTACCGGGGAGTTATGGGAATACAGGGAAGAGTATTGGGCCTTAATGGGCCTTAGTGGGAAGGAGCCAGGAGGTGGCGCGTGCCCCTCCCAAGCCCAGTCCGAATTGGACAAGGGGTTTGGGGCGCGGCCCCCCTCTCCCTTCCTTCTCCACTTCCCTCCTTTCCCCCCTTCTCCTAGTTGGACTAGGAAAGAAGGAGTCCTACTCCCGGTGGGAGCAGGACTCCCCTTGGCGCACCCTCCTCCTAGGGCCGGCCTCCTCCTCCCTTGCTCCTTTATATACGGGGGCAGGGGGCACCCCATGACACACAAGTTGATCTTCGTGATCGTTCCTTAGCCGTGTGCGGTGCCCCCCCTCCACCATATTCCACCTCGATCATATCGTCGCGGAGTTTAGGCGAAGCCCTGCGCCGGTAGAACATCACCATCGTCACCACACCATCGTGCTGACGGCACTCATCCCTAACGCTTTGCTGGATCAGAGCCCGGGGATCGTCATCGAGCTGAACGTGTGCTGAACTCGGAGGTGCCGTACGTTCGGTACTTGGATCGGTCGGATCGTGAAGACGTACGACTACATCAATCGCGTTGTCATAACGCTTCCGCTTATGGTCTACGAGGGTACGTAGACAATACTCTCCCCTCTCGTTGCTATGCCATCACCATGATCTTGCATGTGCGTAGGATTTTTTTTGAAATTACTACGTTCCCCAACATTGAGCACGTTGTTTTCATTATCGACCGCTATGGTGACATCAGGCTCCGCGTCCCATCACATCTCCGAACTTTGGACGCGGCTCTGGAGTGTGTCTTTCGCCCCAGCTTCAGCCTTCACCCAGGAGCATCACTATCGCTCGCATCAACTCTAGCGATTTGGGCTAACAACACAATGGTGCATGTGAGGCGTTGCAACGACAATGCAACAATCCTCCAACCCACCCAAGCATCTCGTATGATCACAATGGTGTGCACCAACTACCCACTGTTGGATGATCATGAGCCAGAAGATTGCATCTTGGACGAATACCACTCGGAAGACGGGGACAACTCTGCAAGCTCGCCCTCAACAACTGATAACGAAGATGAGGACCCTCCCTAGGCCATCACCCTGGAGCAGGTCCTCATGAAGGCCCCACATGATTTGGAGATCAGTGGCTCAAAAACAATACGAACCGCGCTCCCGCGCCCAATACTAGGTCGGTCATCATTAACCCTAGCAGGGACGCTCCCATGGGTGCCATCCCACTTTGGGTCCGGGCCGTCCTACTTCAACCCCTCTAGGCAGGAGTCCTCTCGGGTTCACCACTTTGGGTGCCGGACCCCCGAGTTTCATGGCCCCCGACGCTTGGCCTTGGTGGCCCGTCGCATCGATGGCTGCTTCGCCATGGCTAAAAGGCCGCACTACAGTTACTTAGCACACCCCTAATAGGGGAAGACCCAACCATGCGAGCCATGTAGGCCGTGCGGCAAGCTACTATGGATACTCACATGCGGCTCCAAAAGGAAAAGGGCATGTCGCAGCACGGCGGGATCATTAGATGAAACCCATGGCAAACAAGGGTCGTTGGCAATCGCAACGCCATCCCCGCTCTACGAATGTCGCCCTTGCAGCTTGCAGACATGAGATCATCAATGACATTGACAACATCGAAGAGCCCGAGTTTATATAGACTTCGGTCCGCAATCTTCATTGGATGGCCACCATCGCTTACTCACAACTCATGAAGGTGGCGAATGACTATGCAACCAGTGAAAAGACATGGGGACTACATGCACTTTCAACTGGAACGAAGAGGAAGCATGTGTGATTGAAAGTTGGTTGTGTGAAAATTCACCAAAACATAATCAAAGGCCACGAGAAGCTCATGCACGAATAATTTTTGTCGGGTCTTACCTTCCCGTGGTATGTGTTCCGGGAAGGCTTCAATGTGAAGAACAACTATTCTGTCAAATTTCCAAAGACATGGAAGCCAATGAACCTTTCTTCCAGCATCAGAGAAATGTCGCTGGTCTCCTAGGTTTTCCTCTTATCAGAAGGTAACCGTGACAATTTGGATGATTGCATATATTGTTCCTGCACATGCATTGGATGTGTATCTTCAAATAGCCAAAGCTACAATCATAAAGGGAACAGAAGTGTTTGCTGAAATTGTGGTGAGGGTTTATAGAGAATGGTATCCACGAGCATCCAATGTCGAGGACACTGTCAGGCTTCTAGCGATGCATGAAGCAAAAGGCTAGCCTCAAATCCTAGAGAGTGTTGACTATATGAACCCAAGGTGGAAGAGTTGCTTTGCGCTTGGCACGACCAAATCACCAGGCATTGCCATGATCCGACAATAATTTCTGAAGTTGTTACCTCTGAGACTTGTGGAGTTGGTATTGCTACTTTAGTTTGCATGAATCTCACAATGGCGTCAATGCATTGCAGAGGTCTCGTATGTTTGCAAAGCTAGGTGCTGGTACTTCTACATCTTTGTAACTTCATGGTGAATGACTATTAATATTCCCAAGGCCACTATCTGGTATCTATCCATCTTGATCAACATTTGTAAACACATTTCTAATCTTGAGACCACAAAACTTGAGAATTTCGCCAAGGCAAGGGCATTTGGAGTGTTGCAAGCCTACACGCAATGTTTTCAATTACCCGGGGGCATGCTTGTTTCTGGAACAAAGATGTCTTGGTAAGTATTATGACATGTTGTGTGATCCTACGTAACATGATCATCAAGGATCAGGGCGGTGCCAGCTATCTGGCAAGCCTATGCGGCTGTCGTACCTAAAAAATCATGTCAATAAACCTACCAATAGAAGTACATGCAAATCTTAATTCAAATCTATATGATTCTTTGTGTGTTGGGCTTGAGTGATCGTTGACTTGCTGGTGGGCCTTACACATCCGCAAGTGGGCGTGCGAGTACATCCCACTGGTGAATCAAAACTCAAATACACGATCCAGTCCAACTCATCTAAAGTTAATTTAGAATTGGAATAGAAATTCAAAATCCCGCACACACAAAAATTTGTACTTCAAATTTTGAATCAAATTTTGTTGTCATTGGCTGAAATAAGTTCCAATATTCCATGGATCCCATATTACTGAAATTAATCAATTACTTTTGGATTTTGGTTGTACTTGTTAAATACAAAGTAATATATGTCTAAATATTCAGTGAGCTCTTGCATAATTGCATTATACATACATGGTTTGCTTCTTCATAAATTTCGCCACACCTAAAAAGTATTTCTACCTCCACCATTGTCGAGGATGAGAGGGATATGTCAAGCCTCATCGTCTATGAAAATATTGGCGCAATCATCGAGCCTCATAGGCACACAAACCGCATTCAAGCATTTCTTAAGGCCTATGTAAAATGGAAGACATCATGGCTATTTGGCTTGCGCCCACGCCAGCCTTACCAACTTGGGGCTCGCCAAATATATGGCGGACAAATTCGCCGCCCCCATCTCGCCCGGAGTTGGCGTAGAAATCTGAACGAGGAGCCAAAAAGTTGACCTACTTCCAAAAAATTGGCGTCTATCCAAACACTAGCCAACACACCTAGTCAACGCCAATAATTTAGTGCCGCGGCTCTTGGCTGTGAACCAAACAGCCTCTAGTCCTCCCATCATGAGCATCTCATTTGGTACCATTGACAGGAAGCTGGGAGATGTGTGTTTAGATTTCTTTTATTTTTACTTGAACAATTTATTTAATCAAATTATTTGTTGCATTTGCATTGTTTATTAATTTGGGTTATTTTTGTATTCGGACTTATAGTCTGTGATAATATTTGTTGAATTATTAATTTGTTTGATATAAATTGGTGTAAGAGTGTAGATTTTTTTTTAAAAAGGATGCATTATGACGACTCTATGTTTATGCACAATCTTCCAAGCCTTCAAAACATTATGAAGCACAATCCATATGCATTACAAAGGCTGCAAATACGACGACTGTGCTAAAGTTGCTCTTGGTGTGTTTGGGATTGTGTGCTAGCCGTGCTACGGCTCTAGTCACTGGTCATTTGATTTCCCTTTGCTTATGATGATATTCAAATTCCAAAAGCAAAGGCATGCCTCAGTGTTATATCTATTCACACAATAATTTAGACCATACAAAATTTACTAACCCTTATTATAGCTTCAATTTTTTCTACATATTTTCATCGCTGCCTCTTAAACATGGACGAAGACGGCCAAGCGTGGCGCTAAGATATAGTCGTGTAGAAAGAAGGACACAAATGAAACACACTAAGAGCATCTCTAGCAGACCCCGTATAAGTGGTCAAACCCGCATATTTTTTGTGTTTTACAGTTTTGGTCAAAAAAAATGTCCAGAACAGAAACCGTAAAAGTGGTTCAACCCGTAAATTTTTTAAGCGCCACCGAAAATGCACACCCGAAACCCTTATATTTGGAGGTTGGAAGGCCGAACCTAAGGGGCCCCGTATACCGGCCAAACCTCGCCGGAGCAAACACGCCGCCGTGAAGTTTGCCGGGATCCGCCCTAAATTCACCTGAATTCATCATCGCACACCGGAAAAGGCCGCTAGACGCCGCAATCGTTCGCCGCCAGTTCGAATTGGATGAGGTCGACATCGTCGTGGCCTCCCATAGCCTCAGTCTGGCCGCCGGAATCCTCCCGGCGCGGCAGGCAAAGGTGCACGGCTTGCAATAGAGCAAGGTGCGGACGGCGGAGCAACGTGGCGTGATCGGCGAGGCTGGGCGCGGCCGACGTGGTGATAGGGTGCGGCGGGGTACAACCGACGGGCGACGGGGCGCGGCTGGCAGGGACGGGGCACGGCCGACGGGGTTGGGTGCAGCCGGCATGGCCGGCGCGGCCGGCTGGGGAAAAGGGCGGCAGCGGCCGGACTTGAGAAAGGATCTCTTTATCCCAGTTTTATAGTATTTGTTCGACCGTAGCTAAAATGAACTTTAAAATATATATTTTTTGACCCGTATTATAATTTTACAGTTTGCGATTTTAAAGGGTCTGGTAGAGATGCTCTAACTAATTACCTCAATGCCAACCTTGCACGTCCCTATCTGACAGAGGTCGACGGAGCCGATGGTCGATAGCGTCAACGGCAAGTCACAGACCCGCACTTTGCCGCGGTGCAAGAGCTCAGACATGACACGATCGAGAACCACATGCAACAACACTAGCAAAAGCCACGGGCAAGACGATTTTCTGATGAAAATTGGGGGCACCAACAATCCTCCCCTAACTAAATAGTCGACGGAGCCTGAACTGCCGTAAGTCTCCGAATCTCGAGTCGCAATCAGAGACGATCATCATGCTGCTGACACCGGCCGGAGAGCTCATGAATTTTCGACACGGATAAAAAGGGTACTGGAGTAGAGGAACACACGCTGACACAAGATCCGTGCACTCACTCGCACACACTGACACGTACCAAGTACTACAAATCATCCCCCATTATGATGCTGATGGATCATCAAACCGACGAGTCCCTAGCCCGACCGGCGTGGTCCACCATCGCACGCACTGCCCACCCACGGTGGTGGCGCCGCTGGTCCATTCCATGTCCATGGATCGATCGATCGATCGATCATCCTGGCGCCGCGTGCGCC
Source organism: Triticum dicoccoides (assembly GCF_002162155.2). Lineage (NCBI taxonomy): Eukaryota > Viridiplantae > Streptophyta > Magnoliopsida > Poales > Poaceae > Triticum > Triticum dicoccoides. The sequence continues at coordinate 532,079,730 of NC_041383.1, read as the reverse complement.
CACACCCCCGGCTGGGCGGCGGACACGCGCACGCTGCTCGCACGCACGCACGTTCCATGCCCAGCCGAAAATAGGACTACAGATCTACCGGTACTGCTATTAGCAAAAGGAGAGTAGTTAATAGCTATGCTTAGCAGAGTAGCTAGCGCCGACGGAGTGTCTTGGGTGGGCTGAGTGAATACAATTCAATACTGCAGCTGCTCATTTTTTGCCGTTTTCTTGCTAGCTAAGAGCATCATCTACCGCTGGGGACATCCCAAACCCTTCTAAAAAAATGATTTAGTCGGGCACCTTAAATCTGCCTCAAACGTTCGGGCCTAAGTATGGGGCAGCCCAGGCGCGACCTCGCGTGTCCGTCATGACGGATCCGGCCAACGCTGGCCCACCCCGACCCCATATATATTTGTCACATCAGCTCGCTGGACCAAACCCTAGCCACACCCCTCCCCACCCCTCCACCCTAGCACACTTCAGACAACTCCGGCCTTCTCTAGCATGACGGGTAGCAGATTCGAGTCCTCCGTCGGCTGATCTGCCAATTGGGACCACATCCCAATCGAGCCCGAGGAGGAGATGGTCGTCTGCATTGCGCTTCGCCACGCCAGTGAGGAGAATGCCCGACAGCGGTCGGACTCGATCCGCCAGGAATCCATCGCCTTCGCCCAAATGGTGCGTGGATCCGGCGCGGGACGCGTCATCGCTGCCTCGCCGGAGGCAGTGCGCTACGTTTGGCGTCCCAATCCCTAGGCAGACGCGCGGCCCCTACGTTGGCACGCCAACGACGAGGCTATATGTGGCCCATCCGCTGAGTGTATGGTGCGGCGTGCCCATCATGCGAGGCAAAGGGCGCGAAAGGTCGCGCGGCTCTCACGACCGACGTCGGCGAGGCGGAGTCGCACTCTCCGGCACTTTAGCGGATGGCATGCAACCCCGGGCGGCACAGCCGTGTCATGATGGACGTGTCGGCCTCCCCCGAACATGACAGATCCATCACCGACCTCACATCGACCGTACCGTTAAGACTCTTGACTCCGACGAGGCAGAGTAGGGTTGGGAGATGGCGGCGCTTCAAATCCCGTGAGCCAGTGCGTGTCCCATGTCCTACCGCTCAGCAATCGGAGCAACACTTCAAGGGCGCAGTCGGCCGTTAGACGTGGGCACAACAGAGGCAGATGAGCTTTGTTTAGATTAAGTTTCACGTTGCATATAATTGTATTGATTTGAGATTACGTAATTGAGGTATCCGGTTGTGGAAATAAATTTTTGAGGTGTGATCGGTCACTGTCCGCTGACGCACCCGGACGCGTCCACGGGGGTTTGAGGGGTCGGTTTTGGTGTATCCGGCTGCAGATGTTCTAAGAGCATACACCGTCGTGTACCTCAAAAGTGACACTCATATGTCGGCAGATGCATAGTGGACACAAACCGGTTGCCCTCATTTTTCCATCACCGCTATCATAAACCTTATATTGCATCCCTATTTGCCATGCAACGTAAAGTTAAGCTACATACTATATCATACAGATGAAACTATCCTAGTTTTACTCGTTGTCGGATGTTGACGACCTCCATGCCGGTAGTGTCAGACGGACCGGCTGCAGCCCGCAACTCCGGCTCCTCGTTGAAATCCACGGTCACAAAGAGTTCCTCGAGCTCCACGTCCGCCTTGTGGAGGTAGTGGCGATTTTCCGCGACCTCGAGCTTTGAGTGGATGGATTCGAGGATAGCATGTTGCTCCATCGCCTCCTCTGCTTGAGCCACATCAAACTCGGCCAGCGCATCGTCCATGGCGAATTCGGCCGCAGGAGACGTCAGTTCCACCTCACCTTCCTCCTCCTTGTCGTCATCCATCTCCGTGCACGACGCCCCCTGCTCCAACGCCTCCTACTCCGCCTCCTCCCGCTCCGGCGCCTCTTGCTCCGCCTCGTCTTGCCACGTGGAGTCCGAAGGCAAACTGGCTGCAATGCGAGCGGCGGATCGTGCCTCCATCTTCTCTAGGACGTGTGCCCGTCTCTATAGAGTAAGCATCTTGTAGGTGGTGATCCGTTGGCTGACCATTGTTATTGATGGACGGTGAGTTCAGAGTGGATTGGGGTGGACAGCGAGCTTGGAGTCGATTAGTGTAGAATCAAAAGTATATTTAGAGGGGGTGATTAGACTATTTGATAAATGGAAACCTAGAGTTTTCCCAATTTTAATTGTAGGCAAATTTTAGCAATTATGACAAGTCAAGCAATCAACCTACACATGCAATTTTAAGAGTATATCAGCGGAATGTAGAACATTGCACATGTAAGTAAAGGGAAGGGGTTTGGAGAAGGCAAACGCAATGGGGAACACGAGTTTTTGGTGTGGTTCCGATAGGTGGTGCTATCGTACATCCATATTGATGGAGACTTCAACCCACGAAGGGTAATGGCCGCGCGAGGCCACGGAGGGTTCCACCCACAAAGGGTCCATGGAAAAGCATCCTTGTCTACCCCACCATGGCCATCGTCCACGAAGGACTTGCTCACTCAGGTAGATCTTCACGAAGTAGGCGACCTCCTTATCCTTACAAACTTCTTAGTTCAACTCCACATCATGTCGGAGGCTCCCAAGCGACACCTAACCAATTTAGGAGACACCACTCTCCAAAGGGTAATACATGGTGTGTTGATGATGAACTCCTTGCTCTTGTGCTTCAAATGATAGTCTCCCAACACTCAACTCTCTCTCATAGTTTTGGCTATGGTGGAAGAAAGATTTGAGTGGAAAGCAACTTGGAAAAGGTTAGAAATCAAGGTTCAAATGGTAGGATTGGAATCTCTTGATCTCAACACATGAGTAGATGGTTCTCTCTCAAATAATGAATGGTGAAAGTGTAGGCACATTCTGATGGCTCTCCTCAATGAGGAAGAAAGGATGGAGGGGCTCCTTAATGAGGAAGAAAGGATGGAGGGGTATATATAGCCTCCACACAAAATTCAACCGTTACACACTTTTGACCCATCTCAGTGGCACCGATTAGAAAACTTGGTGGTGCCGATCTATGTAAAAATATGAAAGTTAGGAATATCGATGGGACCGACGGGAACAACTCAGACAGACCGATGTGCAATGGTTTAGGGCAAACCTTGTCACGGTGGCACCAATTGCATCATCTTGGTGGGACCTAAGTGAAGCAATAAGGCAACAAAGAGTTGGTCAAGCCATCTCGGTGGGGCCGATTTGCAATTCTTGGTGAGACCAAAATAATTGCAATAAGCAACAGAGAGCTAGCAAGGCCATCTCGGTGAATCGAGATCCATATCAGTGGATCCGAATTGTTAGGGTTTGCCAGTAGCCAAGTCCATATGAACTCGGTGGCTCTGGATAGGAAATATCGATGGGCCCGAGTTAGTGAATGTAAGGTTTGGACATATTTGGATGGAGAAAGTGGTTGAGGGTTTTGGAGCAATATATCACTAAGCACTTGAGCAACAAGATCATTAAGCAACACCTCATCCTCTTTTAATAGTATTGGCCTTCCTATGGACTCAATGTGATCTTGGATCACTTAACTAAAAATTAAGAGTCTTGAGCTTTTTGCAAATCGATTCCCTTAGCATTTTGAGGGGTCCACACCTCTGGTCCTTGCCACGCCAATCATTGAACATCATGAAATATTTATCTTAAATGGACATTAGTTCAATGAGGTATATGTTATTATGAATTACCAAAACCACCTGGGGATTAGTTGCACTTTCAATCTCCCCCTTTCTGGTAATTGATGACAACATATAGATCAAAGCTTCGATAAATGATAAAAATGAATGAAATGCATCATTGCTTTGAGAAGTATGTGATAAGCAAGAGCTCACCCTAAATTTGTGCATTATTAAAAATTTGCGTTTGAATGCAAATGCACAATTGATTAGGGTCATGGGTCACTCTTCCATGCCACATACAACTTGGTGGAGCGCACAAAATGATATGAATGGAGTAGTATGCATGCATCACCAAACACAAGTGATGATCATACACAAATAATGATAAGATAGGCATTAAGCATCACGTAAGGCATAGTATGATCAAGCACAACCAACATAGTATCTCACAAGCATAACAACCAAAGTAGCATAAACCAAATGGTAGCAACAACTCGAGAAAAACCAACGAGCAAAAAGCAAGACACTCTCTCACTCGAACCCTAATGATCTATACATATTCTCCCCCTTTGGCAACAAGTGCCAAAAAGCTCGAATAAGCATAGGACTATGCGTATCTCTAGGCACGATCCTCGGCAGCTCCTAAAGTTGACTTCTGGCTTGTGGCTCCGGTGTGCTTAGATGGCATTGAGAGAAGAGTATCCGCAAAAGCTTTGTCTGAAGTCTACTGGGCAAGTGGAGTAGATATTGGAGGTGGCACTGTGGAGGTAGCAACAGGTGTAGAAAATCTAGCTCTCATGTCTGGAACATGCACTGCAGCATACCTGGATGCCCTAGGCACTGTCTGAAACCTGTCAGTCATCGGTAAATCATATCCACTGTCCCCAGCTATAGCAGCTCTGGCTGCATCAACATCTTGCTTCAGCTTTGTCACAACAGACTGAACCTCGGTTATCTTTACATCAAGATCATATATCTTTGCCTGGACCACCCACTTTAAGCTTTCCTGGTTCTTGATGATGCTGGCAAGACTTTTCTCAATCCTCAGGGTAGCTTCAAGCAGATATGTCATTTGATCATTGTCGGTGTCAAAACCGGCGGATCTCGGGTAGGGGGTCCCGATCTGTGTGTCTAGGCGGATGATAACATGAGACGAGGGATACGATGTTTTATCCAGGTTCGGGCCCTCTCGATGGAGGTAAAACCCTACGTCCTGCTTGATTAATATTGTTGATATGGGTAGTACAAGAGTAGATCTACCACGAGATCAAGGAGGCTAAACCCTAGAAGCTAGCCTATGGTATGATTGTTGTTCGTCCTATGGACTAAAACCCTCCGGTTTATATAGACACCGGAAAGGGCTTGGGTTACACAGAGTCGGTTACAATGGTAGGAGATCTACATATCCGTATCGCCAACCTTGCCTTCCACGCCAAGGAAAGTCCCATCCGGACACGGGAGGAAGTCTTCAATCTTGTATCTCCATAGTCTTGGAGTCCGGCCGATGATGATAGTTCGGCTATCCGGACACCCCCTAGTCCAGGACTCCCTCAGTAGCCCCTGAACCAGGCTTCAATGACGACGAGTCCGGCGCGCATATTGTCTTCGGCATTACAAGGCGGGTTCCTCCTCTGAATTCTTTATAGAAGATTGTGAACACCAGGATAGTGTCCGGCTCTGCAAAATAAATTCCACATACCACTGTAGAGAGAATAATATTTACACAACTTCAACCTACTGACGTATTTCGTAGCATGACATCACGCCACGACCAAGCCTTTACTCGAATTGTTTTTATTGTTCCACCTCAGCGCGTTCAGCGAAGCGGTTTCCTTGGCATGTCTTGTTGAAGCAGAGATCGTGTTCCCTTATTCCGGGATTCCCATCAATACGGGCGTGGGTAACCCAACCGCGCCTGCTGGCTCGGTCCCTCCATCGAAGGTGAGTCCCAAACGGTTACGGGGACGGCTCTTGGTATTCAACCTCTTTATAATGAGACCAAGGCATGTTCCTTTTCTTCAATCTTCAATTGAATCCGCCCCTCGCCCCGAGTTCCAACACCCAAGGTTCCAGATTCAGGCGCTTCGGACCTTCGACAATGTCCGGCTCCGACCCACAGGGCCGGTGGATGCCCTCTTCCGTCACGGAAGAAGAGGTGCTAAAGCTAAGAGACGCCAGGTATCTAACTGGTGAAATTTCGCATAGGCTGCCCGTACAAGGGCAAGTTATTCCCACTCTTGAGCCTGGTGAGAGAGTGGTGTTCGTGTCTCACTTCCTTCGGGGTTTAGGCTTCCTGATGGATCCCTTCGTGAGGGGGCTCATGTTTTCTTATGGGCTGGAATACCATGACTTGGATCCGGAGTCCATCCTCCACATCTCATCGTTCATTGTCGTATGCGAAGCCTTCCTCCACACCACTCCTCACTTCGGATTGTTGTTGGGGAACGTAGCAGAAATTCAAAAAAATTCCTACGTAACACCAAGATCTATCTATGGAGAGACCAGCAACGAGTAGAAAGGGGAGTGCATCTACATACCCTTGTAGATCGCTAAGCGGAAGCGTTCAAGTGAACGGGGTTGATGGAGTCGTACTCGTCGTGATTCAGATCACCGATGATCAAGTGCCGAACGCACGGCACCTCCGCGTTCAACACACGTACAGCCCGGTGACGTCTCCCACGCCTTGATCCAGCAAGGAGGGAGGGAGAGGTTGAGGAAGACTCCATCCAACAGCAGCACAACGGCGTGGTGGTGGTGGAGGAGCGTGGCAATCCCGCAGGGCTTCGCCAAGCACCACGGGAGAGGAGAAGAACTTGGGAGAGAGGGAGGGGCTGCACCAAAGGCATAAGGTGTGTTTGGGAGGCCCTCCTACCCCACTATATATAGGGATCCCAAGGGGGGGCGTGCGCCAGCCCCTAGGAGATCCAATCTCCAAGGGGGCGGCGGCCAGGGGAGGAGTCCTCCCCCCCAAGGCACCTAGGAGGTGCCTTCCCCTGCTGGGACTCTTCCTTTAGGGTTTCCCCAGGCGCATGGGCCTCTTGGGGCTGGTGCCCTTGGCCCATGTAGGCCAAGGCGCACCCCCTACAGCCCATGTGGCCCCCCGGGGCAGGTGGCCCCACCCGGTGGGCCCCCGGGACCCTTCCGGTGGTCCCGGTACAATATCGATGACCCCGAAACTTGTCCCGATGGCCGAAACAGGACTTCCTATATATAAATCTTTACCTCCGGACCATTCCGGAACTCCTCGTGACGTCCGGGATCTCATCCGGGACTCCGAACAACATTCGGTAACCACATACAAGCTTCCTTTATAACCCTAGCGTCATCGAACCTTAAGTGTGTAGACCCTACGGGTTCGGGAGACATGTAGACATGACCGAGACGTTCTCCGGTCAATAACCAACAGCGGGATCTGGATACCCATGTTGGCTCCCACATGTTCCACGATGATCTCATCGGATGAACCACGATGTCAAGGACTCAATCGATCCCGTATACAATTCCCTTTGTCTATCGGTATGTTACTTGCCCGAGATTCGATCGTCGGTATCCAATACCTTGTTCAATCTCGTTACTGGCAAGTCACTTTACTCGTTCCGTAACACATCATCCCGTGATCAACTCCTTGGTCACATTGCGCATATGATGATGTCCTACCGAGTGGGCCCAGAGATACCTCTCCGTTTACACGGAGTGACAAATCCCAGTCTCGATCCGCACAAAACAATAGATACTTTCGGAGATACCTGTAGTGCACCTTTATAGTCACCCAGTTATGTTGTGACGTTTGATACACCCAAAGCACTCCTACGGTATCCAGGAGTTACACGATCTCATGGTCAAAGGAAGAGATACTTGACATTGGCAAAGCTCTAGCAAATGAACTACACGATCTTTTGTGCTAGTCTTAGGATTGGGTCTTGTCCATCACATCATTCTCCTAATGATGTGATCCCGTTATCAACGACATCCAATGTCCATAGCCAGGAAACCATGACTATCTGTTGATCACAACGAGCTAGTCAACTAGAGGCTCACTAGGGACATATTGTGGTCTATGTATTCACACGTGTATTACGATTTCCGGATAATACAGTTATAGCATGAATAAAAGACAATTATCATGAACAAGGAAATATAATAATAATACTTTTATTATTGCCTCTAGGGCATATTTCCAACAGTCTCCCACTTGTACTAGAGTCAATAATCTAGTTCACATCGCCATGTGATTAACACTCACAGGTCACATCGCCATGTGACTAATACCCAAGAGTTTACTAGAGTCAGTAGTCTAGTTCACATCACTATGTGATTAACACTCAATGAGTTTTATGTTTGATCATGTTGCTTGTGAGAGAGGTTTTAGTCAACAGGTCTGAACCTTTCAGATCCGTGTGTGCTTTACAAATCTCTATGTCATCTCCTAGATGCAGCTACCACGCTCTATTTGGAGCTATTCCAAACAACTGTTCTACTTGGAGCTATTCTAAATTATTGCTCCATTATATGTATCCGGTCTCTCTACTCAGAGCTATCCGGATAGGTGTCAAGCTTGCATCGACGTAACCCTTTACGACGAACTCTTTTACCACCTCCATAATCGAGAAAAATTCCTTAGTCTACTAGTTACTAAGGATAACTTTGACCGCTGTCCTGTGAGCCATTCTTGGATCACTTGTACCCCATGACTGTCTCATGGCAAGGCACACTTCAGGTGCGGTACACAGCATAGCATACTGAAGAGCCTACGTCTTAAGCATAGGGGACGACCTTCGTCCTTTCTCTCTATTCTGCCGTGGTCGAGCTTTAAGTCTTAACTTCGTACCTTACAACTCAGGCAAGAACTCCTTCTTTGACTGGTCCATCTTGAACACCTTCAAGATCATGTCAAGGTATGTGCTCATTTGAAAGTATTATTAAGCATTTTGATCTATCCTTATAGATCTTGATGCTCAATGTTCAAGTAGCTTAATCCAGGCTTTCCAATGAAAAACACTTTCAAAATAACCCTATATGCTTTCCAGAAATTCTACGTCATTTCTGATCAACAATATGTCAACAACATATACTCATCAGAAATTCTATAGTGCTCCCACTCACTTCTTTGGAAATACAAGTTTCTCATAAACTTTGTACAAACCCAAAATCTTTGATCATCTCATCAAAGCGTACATTCCAACTCCGAGATGCTTACTCCAGTCCTTAAAAGGATCGCTGGAGCTAGCATACCTTTTAGCATCCTTAGGATCGACAAAAACTTTCTGATTGTATTACATACAACCTTTCCTCACGAAAACTGGTAAGGAAACTCGTTTTGACATCCATCTGCCAGATTTCATAAATACAGCTAATGCTAACATGAATCCGACGGACTTTAAGCATCGCTACGAGTGAGAAAATCTCATCGTAGTCAACTCCTTGAACTTGTCGGAAAACACTTCGCCACAAGTCGAGCTTCATAGATGGTGACATTACCATCCACGTCCGTCTTCTTCTTAAAAGATCCATTTATCTCAATGGATTGCCGATCATCGGGCAAGTCCATCAAAGTCCATGCTTTGTTATGATATATGGATACTATCTCGGATTTCATGGCTTCTAACCATTTGTCGGAATTCGGGCCCACCATCGCTTCTCCATAGCTCGTAGGTTCATTGTTGTCTAGCAACATGACCTTCAAGACAGGATCACCTTACCACTCCGAAGTAGTACGTGTCCTTGTCGTCCTACGAGGTTCGGTAGTGACTTGATCCGAAGCTTCATGATCACTATCATAAGCTTCCACTTCAATTGGTGTAGGTGCCACGGGAACAACTCCCTGTGCCCTGTCACACACTAGTTGAAGAGACGGTTCAATAACCTCATCAAGTCTCCACCATCCTCCCACTCAACTCTTTCGAGAGAAACTTTTCCTCGAGAAAGGACCCGATTCTAGAAACAATCCATATTGCTTTCGGATCTGAATTAGGAGGTATACCCAACTGTTTTGGGTTTCCTATGAAGATGCATTTTATCCGCTTTGGGTTCGAGCTTATCAACCTGAAACTTTTTCATATAAGCGTCGCAGCCCCAAACTTTTAAGAAACGACAACTTAGGTTTCTCTAAACCATAATTCATACGGTGTCATCTCATCGGAATTACGTGGTGCCCTATTTAAAGTGAATGTGGTTGTCTCTAATGCCTAACCCATGAACGATAGTGGTAATTCGATAAGAGACATCATGGTATGCATCATATCCAATAGGGTGCAACTATGATGTTCGGATACACCATCACACTATGGTGTTCCAGGCGGTATTAATTGCAAAACAATTTCCACAATGTCTTAATTGTGTGCCAAAACTTGTAACTCAGATATTCATCTCTATGATCATATCATAGACATTTTATCCTCTTGTCACAATGATCTTCTACTTCACTCTGAAATTATTTGAACCATTCAATAATTCAGACTTGTGTTTCATCAAGTAAATATTCTCAACATCTACTCGAATCATCTGTGAAGTAAGAACATAACGATATTCACTGCATGCCTCAGCACTCATTGGACTGCACACATCAAAATGTGTTACTTCCAATAAGTTGCTATCTTGTTCCATCTTACTGAAAACGAGGCTTTTCAGTCATCTTGCCCATGTGGTATGATTTGCATATCTCAAGTGATTCAAAATCAAGTGAGTTCGAACGATCCATTTGCATGGAGTTTCTTCATGCATATACACCAATAGACATGGTTCGCATGTCTCAAACTTTTCAAAAATGAGTGAGTCCAAAGATCCATCAACATGGAGCTTCTTCATGCATTTTATACCATTATGACTTACATGGCAGTGCCACAAGTAAGTGGTACTATCATTACTATCTTATATCTTTTGGCATGAAAATGTGTATCACTACGATCGAGATTCAATGAACCATTCAGGTTTAATACTAATCTTGATGGTAGAGGGAGCGTGCGATGTTTGATCACATCAAACTTGGAAACACTTCCAACATATATCGTCAGCTCACCTTTAGCTAGTCTCCGTTTATTCCATAGCTTTTATTTCGAGTTACTAATACTTAGCAACCGAACCGGTATCCAATACCCTGGTGCTACTAGGAATACTAGTAAAGTACACATTAACATAATGTATATCCAATATACTTCTGTCGACCTTGCCAGCCTTCTCATCTACCAAGTATCTAGGGTAATGCTGCTCCAGTGGTTGTTCCCCTTATTACAGAAGCACTTAGTCTCGGGTTTGGGTTCAACCTTGGGTTTCTTCACTAGAGCAGCAGCTGAATTGCCGTTTCATGAAGTATCCCTTTGTTCCCTTGCCCTTCTTGAAACTAGTGGTTTCACCAACCATCAACAATTGATGCTCCTTCTTGATTTCTACTTTCGCGGTGTCAAACATCACGAATATTTCAAGGATCATCATATCCATCCCTGATATGTTATAGTTCATCACGAAGCTCTAGCAGCTTGGTGGCAATGACTTTGGGGAAACATCACTATCTCATCTGGAGGATCAACTCCCACTCGATTCAAGTGATTGTTGCACTCAGACAATCTGAGCACAAGCTCAACGATTGAGCTTTTCTCCCTTAGTTTGCAGGCTAAGAAAATTGTCGGAGGTCTCATACCTCTTGACGTGGGCACGAGCCTGAAATCCCAATTTCAGCCCTCGAAACATCTCATATGTTCCGTGATGTTTCAAAAACGTCTTTAGTGCCTCAACTCTAAACCGTTTAACTGAATTATCCCGTAGTTATCAAAACGTGTATGTCCGATGTTCGCAACATCCACAAACGACGTTTGGGGTTCAGCACACTGAGCAGTGCATCAAGGACATAAGCGTTCTAGTGATCGCATAATCGCTACTATCAACTTTCAACTATATTTCCTCTAGGAACATATCTAAAACAGTAGAACTAAAGCGCGAGCTTACGACATAATTTGCAAAAGGTCTTTTGACTATGTTCAGGATAATTAAGTTCATCTTATGAACTCCCACTCAGATAGACATCCCTCTGGTCATCTAAGTGATCACATGATCCGAGTCAACTAGGCCGTGTCCGATCATCACGTGAGACGGACTAGTTAATGTCGGTGAACATCTTCATGTTGATCGTATCCACCATACGACTCATGCTCGACCTTTCGGTCTCCGTGTTCCGAGGCCATGTCTGCACATGCTAGGCTCGTCAAGTTAACCCTAAGTGTTTTCGCTGTGTAAAACTGTCTTACACCCGTTGTATGTGAACGTAAGAATCCATCACACCCGATCATCACGTGGTGCTTAGAAGCGACGAACTGTAGCAACGGTGCACAGTTAGGGGAGAACACTTCTTGAAATTGTTGTAAGGGATCATCTTATTTACTACCGTCGTTCTAAGCAAACAAGATGCATAAACATGATAAACATCACATGCAATCAAATAGTGACATGATATGGCCAATATCATTTTGCTCCTTTTGATCTTCATCTTCGGGGCTCCATGATCATCATCGTCACCAGCATGACACCATGATCTCCATCATCATGATCTCCATCATCATGATCTCCATCATCGTGTCTTCATGAAGTTGTCACGCCAACGACTACTTCTACTTCTATGTCTAACGCGTTTAGCAATAAAGTAAAGTAAGTTACATGGCGTTCTTCAATGACACGCAGGTCATACAAAAAATAAAGACAACTCCTATGGCTCCTGCCGGTTGTCATACTCATCGACATGCAAGTCGTGAATCCTATTACAAGAACATGATCAATCTCATACATCACATATATTCATTCATCACATCCTTTGGCCATATCACATCACATAGCATACCCTGCAAAAACAAGTTAGACGTCCTCTAATTGTTGTTGCATGTTTTACGCGGCTGCAATGGGTTTCTAGCAAGAACGTTTCTTACCTACGCAAGACCACAACGTGATATGCCAATTGCTATTTACCCTTCATAAGGACCCTTTTCATCGAATCCGTTCTGACTAAAGTGGGAGAGACTGGCACCCGCTAGCCACCTTATGCACCAAGTGCATGTCAATCGGTGGAACCTGTCTCACGTAAGAGTACGTGTAAGGTCGGTCCGGGCCGCTTCATCCCACAATACCGCCGAAACAAGATTGGACTAGTAACGGTAAGCATATTGAACAACATCAACGCCCACAACTACTTTGTGTTCTACTCGTGCAAAGAATCTACGCAATAGACCTAGCTCATGATGCCACTGTTGGGGAACGTAGCAGAAATTCAAAAAATTTCCTACGTAACACCAAGATCTATCTATGGAGAGACCAGCAACGAGTAGAAAGGGGTGTGCATCTACATACCCTTGTAGATCGCTAAGCGGAAGCGTTCAAGTGAACGGGGTTGATGGAGTCGTACTCGTCGTGATTCAGATCACCGATGATCAAGTGCCGAACGCACGGCACCTCCGCGTTCAACACACGTGCAGCCCGGTGACGTCTCCCACGCCTTGATCCAGCAAGGAGGGAGGGAGAGGTTGAGGAAGACTCCATCCAACAGCAGCACAACGGCGTGGTGGTGGTGGAGGAGCGTGGCAATCCCGCAGGGCTTCGCCAAGCACCACGGGAGAGGAGAAGAACTTGGGAGAGAGGGAGGGGCTGCACCAAAGGCATAAGGTGTGTTTGGGAGGCCCTCCTACCCCACTATATATAGGGATCCCAAGGGGGGGCGTGCGCCAGCCCCTAGGAGATCCAATCTCCAAGGGGGCGGCGGCCAGGGGAGGAGTCCTCCCCCCCCCAAGGCACCTAGGAGGTGCCTTCCCCTGCTGGGACTCTTCCTTTAGGGTTTCCCCAGGCGCATGGGCCTCTTGGGGCTGGTGCCCTTGGCCCATGTAGGCCAAGGCGCACCCCCTACAGCGCATGTGGCCCCCCGGGGCAGGTGGCCCCACCCGGTGGGCCCCCGGGACCCTTCCGGTGGTCCCGGTACAATACCGATGACCCCGAAACTTGTCCCGATGGCCGAAACAGGACTTCCTATATATAAATCTTTACCTCCGGACCATTCCGGAACTCCTCGTGACGTCCGGGATCTCATCCGGGACTCCGAACAACATTCGGTAACCACATACAAGCTTCCTTTATAACCCTAGCGTCATTGAACCTTAAGTGTGTAGACCCTACGGGTTCGGGAGACATGCAGACATGACCGAGACGTTCTCCAGTCAATAACCAACAGCGGGATCTGGATACCCATGTTGGCTCCCACATGTTCCACGATTATCTCATCGGATGAACCACGATGTCAAGGACTTAATCAATCCCGTATACAATTTCCTTTGTCTAGCGGTATTTTACTTGCCCGAGATTCGATCGTCGGTATACCGATACCTTGTTCAATCTCGTTACCGGCAAGTCACTTTACTCGTTCCGTAACACATCATCCCGTGATCAACTCCTTGGTCACATTGCGCATATGATGATGTCCTACCGAGTGGGCCCAGAGATACCTCTCCGTTTACACGGAGTGACAAATCCCAGTCTCGATCCGCATAAAACAATAGATACTTTCGGAGATACCTGTAGTGCACCTTTATAGTCACCCAGTTACGTTGTGACGTTTGATACACCCAAAGCACTCCTACGGTATCCAGGAGTTACACGATCTCATGGTCAAAGGAAGAGATACTTGACATTGGCAAAGCTCTAGCAAACGAACTACACGACCTTTTGTGCTAGGCTTAGGATTGGGTCTTGTCCATCACATCATTCTCCTAATGATGTGATCCCGTTATCAACGACATCCAATGTCCATAGCCAGGAAACCATGACTATCTGTTGATCACAACGAGCTAGTCAACTAGAGGCTCACTAGGGACATATTGTGGTCTATGTATTCACACGTGTATTACGATTTCCGGATAATACAGTTATAGCATGAATAAAAGACAATTATCATGAACAAGGAAATATAATAATAATACTTTTATTATTGCCTCTAGGGCATATTTCCAACAATTGTGGCTCAAGACCTTCATGTGGAGCCGAAGATGATCGACGAGCGGCAGGCAGAGTGCGGAGGGGCAGTTATAAGCAATAGAGCTGACGCTCCGTGGCCCGAGGGCTTTTTTCAAAAGGAGCTCGATTTGTGGCAATAGGAGTGGTTCTACATCACCGCTCCCAGGGGCACCAGATGGGTGGCGCCGCCTGCCTTCGCTCGGGCCCTCCACAACGGCTGGCGTCATGGGTCAACAAAGGGCTTGACTGGGGGCCGTCCAAGGACGTGCCATTATTGCAGGGCCGTATTCGAGACCTCCAAGAGAGGGAGATCAATCTGGTTGTGGTGGCGCAGGTCATGCCGATTCGGCGCCTTCTGCCCTGCAAACGCCGCCCCCTCCGCCTGTGGGAATTCAATCCGGAGGGACCGCGAGCTCTCCAACACTTCATGGGTGCGACGCCCGTGGAGATGTATAAACTGTTCTTCGGATCACAAGAGATGTGTCCGGACCTAACCGAGGACGCAAGCCTGAGCTGCAATCGCCCGGATACTCAAGTAAGTAGTCATGTGCCCGGACATGATGTCCATACATTTATCATAAACTTGCCCTTTAACCAGCTATCCCTTGAACAGGAGTGGATAGCAAAAGCAAAACTGATACGGTGTCCGGCCCCCCTCCCTGAGATCACGACGGATCCGGTGTTAATCAAGATGCTGGAGGTTGCGCCTTCGGAAGAGGGCAAGGGAGAAAACAGGAAAACTACCGCCTCCGCTAGGGAGGCTCTTAAGAAAGGGGGGATCGAGAATCCCTCCTTCCAGGGGGAGAAGAGGACCGCTTCTGAAGATCCGGAGGCCAAGGCCTCAAAGCGGGGGAAGAAATCTTCAGCAGAGGGCCCTGCGCCAGGAGAAGCCCTGGCCGCATTGTTTCCCCAAGGGAATCAGCCCTCCAGCGAGCCGTAAGTAGGAAGGGGAGTTTTGTAATAAGGGACATCCCTGTTTTTATTTCTGAAGATAACCGAAGTTTTACCTTGTAGTTCGGATCTCGGCCCTTCTCAGCAGAGCTCATCCTCGGGGGATCTTCGTCCGGAGATGATGGAGAGCGAAACGCCTCCATCTGCCGCACTGTCAGGCGGGGCGGATGATCCTGAGGTATCGTCGCGGAGGGTCTCCCCGAGTTCGGCGGGACCGGAGAGTTCGGCACCAACTGGTGTACGGCCGGAGGAGCTGAAGGATCTGCTCGGGCGGGCGTCTATCTCAGAAGATCACCGTACGTTGATGAGTATGGTGATTGAAAGGATTTCGTCCGCTGAGAGCGGGTTGCATGAGGCCGTCAGAAGTTTACTGACGGGGTTTGAGGTACGCGAAAAATGATATTACCTTTTGACAGTTTTGCGCATAGAATGCGCCCTGTATAGATAGTAGCCCCTGAGACTCGGTACGTTGTCAAAGGTGACAACGTGCCGAGGATCATAATCTCAGTTGTAAGATGTCGCCTTTCCTATATAGGTGGCGGAGCGTTCGGTGGCCAGCAGGACTGATGGATTTGCCGAACTGAAGGGGCAACTTGACGTTGCGGATGCGGACATCACGCTGGTCAATAAGTGACTTGACGAGTCACAAGGTATGTGGCTTCTCCGTGAATGCCTTGTAAGGGAGCTTGACGCTCGTGCCTTACAACATGTATGCTTAATGCAGATGGCGCCGCTGCTATGGAGGACCTTCGGGCGGAGCTTGCCCGAGCCAAGGAGCAAGCCAGAAAAAATAATGCGGCTGCCTTGAAGGCGGCCGAAGAGCTAAAAGCCGAACAGGCTGCTCACTGCCGAAGCAGGGAGGAAATGGCCGAAATGGCTGTGAAGCTGAAGGATGCTACCTACCGCTATGAGGTTCTTGAAAGAGAACGCCGAGCGGAGTAAGAGGACCTGAAGAAGGCCACCGCCGAAACCAAGGATGTCCGCTCCGCGATGAGGGCTATAAAGGAGGACCTACGTCAAGCCGGGGATATTGCGGCTGGAAAGCCTTTTCTGCTACGTATGAAATTCACGGATCCGAAGTATGCTCAGTTGGGCCAGTTGTGGGGTGCGGAGGATGCTTATCTGAATTTGGCAGCGAGTGCCGCAGACGCGGTCGCACACTTTCGGGGCCAAAAGGATCACGGAATGGAAGAGCTTTTTTGGTCGCAGTTCCATAGTCCGGAGCGTCCACTTCCGTTAACCGATCGGTTAGCCGAGTGGGCTGAGCTGAATAGGTTGTCCGGACTTGCCATGAAAGATGTCGTGACTCATTTGTGGCTGGAAAGGCCCGAGCCGAAGAGTTATTTTGTTTTGGTGCAGCAGTTCCTTGATGCGGTGCCGTATATCAAGGCGATGAAGCGGTCGGCATGCATAGAGGGTGCACGGATGGCTCTCGCCCGTGTCAAAACATACTGGGCGGAGATGGAGGCCACCGATGTTGCATCCCAGGACTCGGACAAAAGCCGATTACCAGTCGAGCACTATTTTGAGGAAGTCCTGCAGGGCGCTCATTTAATAGAGTCGCAGTGCTCGAAAAACGTTATGTTCGAATGACATGTATGATTTGTGAAACCATGTTTCAAATATAATATAAGGCCTTTTATACTTGGGCGTTCAAGTGTTGAAATACCTCCTGTGCGGTCGTTAACGTATATGTGTATATAACCTGAAAGATGGCAGTCTTCGGCTTCAGCCCCCACGCACATAGTGCGGGGGTGTTTGCAAAAAAAGCGCATTTTCACACTTATTCCAACGTCTTGGTCCTGTGAAGGAGGTGATAGCGTAGCAAACTAGGCAACCGGACTATAATGCTTTATCACTTTCACTTAGCCATAGGAGTTCGATGGTGGGGCTACTATATAGCCCCCAGGTGCACTGCGCTCTCCGAATTTCGGGGCGCGTATGTGCCTGACCGGGAAATGGTCCTTCGTTAAAGCGGAGGAATTCTAAACATTCTGGTGGTCGATCGAGTGGTTGACCAGTCTCTCGCTATATCATGACAGTCAGTTTTCAGCTTTCTCTACTGAGGTGCTCGCCTGGACGAACCGGGGCACAATCGCAGTAGTTCTCCTGGTGTCGCGTTAGCCGATAGAGCGGAACGTAAGGCAGCAAAACACAGGAGCCGGGCAAACCAACATTTGACCAAAGACATGATTCGGAGCTGATGCATATAAGGCCTAACTCGAGACACCGAACACTCCCTAAGGTATTCGGTCTTTATGAAAACGGGCAGAACAATGCCCTAAGCCCCTAGTGTCCAGGTACGCGCAAAAATTTCTGACGCGGCCGATGCCAAAACGCCAGATTCCTCCTCGACTACAGCAAAAAACCGAGGGATGTGTATCAACAAGAGACAGTAAAAAATGTTTACGCAGGGTCTTAATCTGAAAAGAATCCTTGCAACGGGTCCCTACTGCACGTCTGCGCCTGTGTCTCCATTGTGCCGTATCCAATGTTTAAGAATTCACCCGATTAATCAGTTAACGGGATAGTTAATCGCTACTCACAGCATGGCCGAATCGAATAACACCTATTCGCCACATTAACTTGCCAAGCTGATTAATTGGCCAGTTAGACCAATTAATCAGTTGTCATGCCGATTAATCCCTGTTGGCCCATTAACGAGTGGACAAACAAAGACCAATTTTTTGGCCCGTAACCCCTTCCAGCCCCACCCCGCTCCTTAATAGCTAGGATTAATAATTTTACCTCCTCTCTATGCTTTCATATGTGTATAGCAACATGTTTTGGTATACTACATAGCTGGGAGCATAAGAGTATGGTATAATACATAAAAAAATCTAGATATATGTTGGCAAGTTCGTTTTCAATCTATCGATTAATGGTCGACCGATTAATCCAGTTAATAGGCCGATTCACCGATTAATCCCTACTCCTAAACCGACCGAGCAGCTACCAGTTAACGATTTCTTGAACATTGGCCATATCCTGGACGGGTGTCGCACGGTGTTCATCTGTAAAAGAGGAGAACTTAGTTGAACAAGAGTCCGTGCGAAAGGTGTATTTTGAAATAAACAGAGTATGATTCAAAGAATGAATAAAATTGAGATTTATTGTCTCTTTTTGTGCATGCGTGGAGCCCCTAGTAAAGGGGTACGCGGCTAGTAAGCCCCTTGTTTATTTATACCGGACTCGCCTAACCGTGTCCGGGGTCTTGAATGACCTGTTTAGGGCTTTGATCAGCAGAGCCAGATTAGTGTGTGGCTGTCAAGGCAGTCTCACGTTCTTCCGTAGTCGAGGAACACTCGAAGTTACCCTTTAATGAGATGATGCCGCGTGGACCGGGCATTTTGAGTGTAAGAGACGCGTAATGCGGTATTGCGTTAAAGCGGGCGAAAGCTTCGCGTCCCAATAGTGCTTGATAGCTACTTTTAAATGGGGCGATGTGGAAGATTAACTTTTCGTGACGGAAGTTGTCAGATGAGCCGAACACAACTTCTAGTGGTAGAGAGCCCGTACAATGGGCATATTGGCCTGGCATCACTCCTTTAAAGGAAGTGTTGCTATGGCGTATTTTGGTTGGGTCTATCCCCATTCTGCGGATTGTATCCTGATATAGCAGGTTTAGATCACTACCGCCGTCCATTAGGACCTATCTAAATTGTAGTCCGTTGATTACAGGATTTAATATCAAAGTAGTCCATCCTGCATTCCGGATATTCCCGGAGTAATCCTGATGGTCGAAAGTGATTTGTTTTGACATCCAGTGTCGGGACTCCGCTGGGGTGGACCGTGCGGTGCGTACTTTAATGGGCGCCGCTCTATTTTTTCCTGTTGTCACTTGAAGTGAATTTACTGTTTTGACCTCTTGTGGGAAATCCTTTTGTTTTTCGGTGCTCTGCTTGTGAGGTTCGTCATCGTCCTCACTTGGTGTGTCTAGCCTCTTGTGTTCGGCATTAAGTCAGCCGGACTGCTTGAAGACCCAAGAATCTTTGTGGGTATGGTTTGCAGGCCTCCCGGGGGTACTGTGGATTTGGCATATCTTGTCCAAGATTTTGTTTAGGTTGGATAGCTCGTCATTGTTCTCCTTGAGAGGCAGTTTTTGGTTGTTCTGCCGAGAGCTTTTGAATGCGGCGTTGACTGCCGTGCTTTTGGACCATTTCCTTCAGTCCAGCGCTGGTCCTTGTTGCGCCGTGGTTTCCCATTTCCATCTCTGACCTCGGATGTACTTGGGTCGCTGGTGCTGCATCTTGCCAGCCAGCTATCCTCTCCCGCGCAAAAGCGGGTCATGAGGCTTGTTAGTGCGGCCATTGTTCTTGGCTTTTCCTGGCCCAGGTGTCTGGCGAGCCATTCGTCTTGGACGTTGTGCTTGAAAGTTGCTAAGGCTTCGGCGTCCGGACAGTCGACTATCTGGTTCTTTTTGGTGAGGAACCTGTTCCAGAATTTGCGGGCTGACTCTCCGGGCTGTTGAGTTATGTGACTTAAATCGTCTGCATCCGGAGGGCGGACGTAAGTCCCCTGAAAATTTGCCCGAAATGCGTCCTCGAGCTCTTCCCAACTTCCAATGGTATTTTCTGGGAGGCTTTTGAGCCAGTGCCGGGCTGGCCCTTTGAGTTTGAGGGGTAAGTATTTTATGGCGTGGAGGTCATCTCCTCTAGCCATATGTATGTGCAGGATGTAATCCTCAATCCAGACTCCGGGGTCTGTTGTTCCGTCGTACGCCTCTATATTTACGGGCTTGAATCCCGTTGGAAATTCATGATCCAGCACCTCATCGGTGAAACATAGGGGGTGTGCGGCGCCCCTGTATTTGGGTGTGCCGTGATTTTCAAATACTAGATGTGTTGTGTTACCTTCTGGAGCTTGCTTTCTTGGCCTATAGATGGATCTAACCGGGCCATCCTTTTTGCGAGGATCCTTATGTGGATCGCGTGCCGATTTGTGTGCGGCGCCGCTTGCCGCTCTTTGTGGTCGTTTATCTGACCGGGCGGCCTCTTTGTTTTTTGTTTTTTGGGGCTCTACGGCCTCCTCGTCAAATTCGGGCAACAGTTTGCGCTTCGGGTAGCTCTTTGCTTGGCGACTATCGCCGTATTTGTCTGCGGTCTTGAGTACTTTGCTCCATCTCATTCTGAGTATGTCTTCCGCTGTTTTGAGCTTCCGCTTCTGCTTCTTCAGGCTTCATGCAGTGGCGACGAGCCTTTTGTGGAGGTTCTTCTGCTCCAACGATGTGTCCGGCGTGAGATCATTCGGACTGTTGTTTTCGTCGGAGATGGGTTGCCTCTCCAATTCACCCTATTCGGATGGTTTCTTGGGGGCACGTTCATCGTCCACTGGTTCGCCCTGCTCTATGGCTGGGTCTTCATGGGTGCTGCCGCTGTCGAGGTGGGACTTTGGGCGGCGCTTGGTCGCTGTTTCGGCTGTTTTCGGGGGAATTTTCCTTCGCAGCGTCCCGTTGTTTCTCGTTATCGCTTCCTTTGGGTGTATCCACCATATATATATATCGTGAGTTGAGGTGGCTTTCCCGTGCCCTGCGGGCGCTGGTTCTTGGTCGTCTCTGGCATCATTGTCCATACCGTCGATATCTTCGGAGTCGAAATCTAGCATGTCGGTTAAGTCATCGACAGTGGCTACGAAGTGGGTGGTGGGTGGGCTTTGAGTTTCTTCGCTGTCCGTATCCCAACCGTCCTGGCCATAATCCGGCCAAGGCTCTCCTGATAAAGGGAGGCGTTTTAGCGAATTCAGGATGTCACCGAAAGGCGAGTGCTGAAAGATGTCCGCAGCGGTGAACTCCATGATCGGCGCCCAATCGGGTTCGATTGGCAGGAGCGCGGAGGGTTCGGGGTCCGGAGAAGAGTTCGGCACCTTGGAGTCACGAGCTTCACAAGGGACAAGGTCAATATTCGGCTCCATCGCCATAGAGGTAGCAGCCCCCGAGGCGGTGTCTAAGCACCCATCCACGATCGGCGCAGTCGGCTCCGAGTTAAGGGTCGGAGCGGACTCTTGTGCGGCCTCCAGGGCACTGTCCGGCGGCAGAGCTAGGTCATGCCATCGTGACAGTGCGGCGCGCTCGGCTGTGGCTCGAATCCATCGAAGATCAAGTCTCTGCGGATGTCGGCTATGAAGTTCAAACTTCCAAATCTGACCTGATGGCCAGGGGCGTAGCTTTCGATCTGCTCCAGATGGCCGAGCGAATTGGCCCGCAGTGCAAAGCCGCCGAATACAAAGATCTGTTCGGGGAGAAAAGTCTCACCCTGTACCGCGTTGTTGTTGATGATTGAAGGAGCCATCAGGCCTATGAGCGACAACACAGAGGAACTCTCAATGAAAGCACCAATGTTGGTGTCAAAACCGGCGGATCTCGGGTAGGGGGTCCCGATCTGTGTGTCTAGGCGGATGGTAACAGCAGACGAGGGACACGATGTTTTACCCAGGTTCGGGCCCTCTCGATGGAGGTAAAACCCTACGTCCTGCTTGATTAATATTGATGATATGGGTAGTACAAGAGTAGATCTACCACGAGATCAAGGAGGCTAAACCCTAGAAGCTAGCCTATGGTATGATTGTTGTTCGTCCTATGGACTAAAACCCTCCAGTTTATATAGACACCGGAGAGGGCTAGGGTTACATAGAGTCAGTTACAATGGTAGGAGATCTACATATCCGTATCGCCAAGCTTGCCTTCCACGCCAAGGAAAGTCCCATCCGGACACGGGACGAAGTCTTCAATCTTGTATCTTCATAGTCTTGGAGTCCGGCCGATGATGATAGTTCGGCTATCCGACAGCCCCTAGTCCAGGACTCCCTCAATCATTCTTTGTCTTGAGTGGCCATGGGAGCATTGGATGTTGATGCCTTCTGTGCTGCTTTAGCTTCAGTAGCTGCCTATATCCTCTCTTGTGCCTCAATAGATGTAGGGTGTGAAGAATCCATCACCACCACATTATCCTCAAACTCTGGCAACAAGGGTAGATGCTCACGATCAAGAAGATAAGTGCTCATTCCAACCTTGGAGTTCATGAGCAACTGAATGTGCGGAGCAAATCCACATGATCTCTTTTGGTCAGCTGCGGTTCTCTTGATTGTCTCAACTATCAGGCTCATGACCTTGAATTTCCATGGTGTATCAAACAAATGCAGCAAGTTGATGGAGTGGCCACGGACATCTTGCCATCTCCAGACTTGGGAAATAGAGTGTGCCTCAAGATTGTGTTGGTGGTGGCCAAACTAGCAAGCAGGTACTTCACTGAACCAAGCTTGTGAGTTTCCACGTCATCTTCAAGAGTAGGCTTGTACATGTTAGCCATAGAATTGTGATCCATCTTTGGTTTTGCATACACATCAATATCATTCTCCTCCTCTTCTGGAGCACCCAGAAGATCAGTACATCCAGAGATAGTTGACTGGTATTTATGCCCCTCAGTCATCCACACTATTTTTCCATCTGGATAAAAGTGTGCAGTGGAATAGAATTGCATTACCATCTCATCATTCCACCTTGTGAGCTTCTTGCCAACAAAGTCATCAGCACCTGCACTCTTCAAACTTTCATGTACATGGGGGAAGTTATCCTCATTTGCATCAATGTACTTCCAATCTACCCATCTCATATCACTAACTATAGGTTTCTCGTCAAGCAACACGGTCTCATTGAAGTTTTGTTGCTCTGTGGTGTGGAAATGGTAATCACAAGCAGTTCTCCTCTTTGAAGCATATGGATGAATCAATCTCCACTGACGAAAGCCTTTGTCCTTTCTCAGTTTCATATTCTCTACAACTGGATGAGCGTTGTCATGTTCTGGAATCTTGGGTCTCGACTTACTGAGCACTAGTGGCTCAATCTCAATCTCAGCTTCAGGCACTGGGGCCTTGTTCTTCTCACTACCAGAAATGTTTCTTGTTGATCTCTTAGGTGCAGGGGCTTTGGGCTTGCACTTGGGCTTGGAGGGGGCAGCAGACTTCATATCATCAGACATGAGTTTCTAAATCTTGGCTGGAGGTGCTTCAGCTGCTGGTTCCTCCTTCTCCTGATCATCTTTCACCATCGAAGGTTTGCCAATCACACAAGAAGTTTTGTTCCTTGGCCTTTTCTTCTTTCCTACAACTGCTATCTCTGAGTCACTTGGCTCCTCGAGTGTAACTGTCATGGTCTCTCTTGGAGTTGTGGCTTTGTCAGAGTTGGATAGAGGAACTTTCCTCGCATCAGTACTATCCTTGGCACTTGGCCTGGTACTAGCAGATGTACCATATTTTTCATGAAAATTGAGTAGATAGTTTTCATGGTCTCTCAAAAAGTAGATAGTTTTCATGAAAATTGAGTTCAAACCTTAGTGTTAAGTTTTCACAAAAGGCATTTCGGATCCATCGAGTCGGTAGTCTCGGTGATACCGAAGCACTCAACAGAACCAAGACACACCTTTTCGGTCACATCGAGATGTGATTATGTGTCTCCGAGATGCTAGGGTTGCACAAAAATGTTATTTTCGGTCTCATCGATTCGTACTACTCAGTGGCACCGAGACGTACTTGTGTGATGGCCAGGGCTGAATCGATGGCACCACAACTTCCAATTCGGTTAATCCGGTATGCTTTCTGCAGAAATCTAAACCTAAAATTTTAACTCACATCTAATCTAAAGAATCAATCTGGTGGATAGAAGTGTTTCAAACGTAGCAAGATACATGGCAAATCCCTAGTGAATTGAATCAGAGAAAATGAAGCAC
Source organism: Triticum dicoccoides (assembly GCF_002162155.2). Lineage (NCBI taxonomy): Eukaryota > Viridiplantae > Streptophyta > Magnoliopsida > Poales > Poaceae > Triticum > Triticum dicoccoides. The sequence goes on along the minus strand of NC_041383.1, from coordinate 532,055,453 downwards.
GAGTGGGTGGGATTTTACACTAACTTGGCGCAAATCCCCTACAGCGGGGAAGATTTCGTTGTCGACGACGGAGTCCAATGGCGAGGGAGCATTGGACGCAATTGGCGATGACTAGGTCATGCATATATGAGTATATTGACTTAGGAGTCAAATGAGAACATTTGATCATAGGTCATACTCATCATTTAAGCACAAGTGCGGTTACCACTTTTATATAAAGCATTGATGTGTTCACACTATTAGAGGTGCTTTAGCTCAAATTTTTAGAGTAAAGCTCCCCCTAGATGTATGTCCCCCAAAGAGGGATGAACTAACCTTGGGTTTTGTTGATGATGACTTCATGTAGATAGTGAAGATGTGAATGCTCAATGTTGATGTAGTCCATCAAGAGTTCAGAGAAATCCTTTGGAGTTTTGCACTTTAAATACCTACATGGGTTAGTCACGTAAGGAACATACATGGATATCCATAGACATAGAGTGAATTGCACAAATGATGATGTCCATGAAAGCATCAGGTTACCTTGTCCCTTGTCTTACCAACAAGAGGATTTGTGACTCCACGAACTTAGTGCAAGATGTGAAAGTTGATTGCACAAGTCCTTGCCAAAATGAATATTAGTGAAGAATGTTGGCGGAGTCACCCTCAAGAACACTCTACTTCTTCTTCTTTGGGGTCCACATCAACTTGATGGGAATCCTTGGAGTTGTATTCGAACACTGGTCCAGAAACCTGCTAAACGGTTTTTAACCCCTTTCCGCGATGGTGTTTGGAACCGTTGCCAAGTGAGTGCAGGCAATAGGGGGGTCCTTCCCACACGACCCAGAAACTGTCGGGGATAGGCCCTCCTGGCACACAGGCTGGGGCAAAATGAGCTCGAGCGCAATCTGGCGGGGCATCGAAACCCAATTGTTTCCGTTCACATGGACATCCCACACAGTGAATCCTAGAAAAACATTTCCGTTCATATGTATATCACACATAGTTTTTTGCGTGGAAATGTTTGTGCAAGGTGGCCTGATAACCTGCAAGTATACGGGATAGTTGTAGCCTCTTTCGATAAGTAAGAGTGTCGAACCCAACGAGGAGCTAAAGGTAGAACAAATACTCTCTCAAGTCCTATCGGCCACTGATACGACTCTACGCACGCTTGAGGTTCGCTTTACCTAAAACAAGTATGAAACTAGAAGTACTTTGTAGGTGTTGTTGGATAGCTATGCAAGAATATAAAGAGCATGTAAATAAAAAGTAGGGGATGTTTATATAAAGATGCAACTAAAGTAAATAAAGCGAGTGTGGAAAAGTGGTGGTAGGAGTTGTGGAATTGTCCCTAAGCAATTGACTACGTTACTAGACCGATATCAAGTTTTATGTGGGAGAGGCAACTGCTAGCATGTCATCCCTGACTTGGAATTCTTGCACTTATGATTGGAGCTATTAGCAAGCAGTCCGCAACTACTAACGTTCATTAAGGTAAAACCCAACCATAGCATTAAGATATATTGGTCCCCCTTCAATCACGTATGCATCAATTTCTATGCTAGGTGGAAGCTTCTGTCACTCTAGCCCTCCAATACACAGTCCTATCAACATACAACTAACCCTATGGTGTGATCCACGCGCGCGCTCATATAATGGGCACCATAGGACAACAACCACAAGCAAATTAAATCAATCATAGAAATTCATCAACCGCCAATAGAACAATGAAAATCTACTCAGACATCATAGGATCGCAACACATCATTGGAAAATAATATGAAGCATAAAGCACCATATTCAAGTAGAGGGTACAGTGGGTTGCGGGAGAGTGGACCGGTGTAGATAGAGGGGGGAAGGTGATGGAGATGTTCGTGAAGATGACGGTGGTGTTGGTGAAGATCGCGCTGATGATGATGGCCCCCGACGGCGTTCCGGCGCCACCGGAAGCAAGGAGGAGAGAGCCCCCCTTCTTCTTCTTCTTCCTTGACCTCCTCCCTAGATGGGAGAAGGGTTTCCCCTCTGGTCCTTGGCTCCCATGGCGTGGGAGGGGCGAGAGCCCCTCCGAGATTGGATCTATCTCTCTGTTTCTGCGTTCTGTGTTTCTGCCCCTTCACCGTTTCCTTTATATCTGGAGATCCGTAACTCCGATTGGGGTGAATCTTTCGCCCAGATTTTTCTCGTAAAATTAGCTTTCTTGCGGCAAAAGATGGGCATCAACCGTCTTACGGGTGACCCACGAGAGTCCAGGGCGCGCCCAGGGGGGAGGGTGCGCCCCCCTGTCTCGTGGCCACCCCGGACACCGTTTCGCGTTGATTCTTCCTCCGGAAAATCCTAAATATTCCAAAGTAATTCTCCGTCTGTTTTTATCCCGTTTGGATTCCGTTTGATATTGGTTTTCTGCGAAACATAAAACATGCAACAGACAGGAACTGGCACTGGGCACTGGATCAATATGTTAGTCCCAAAACTAATATAAAAAGTTGCCAAAAGTGTATGAAAGTTGAAGAATATTGGCATGGAACAATCAAAAATTATAGATACGACGAAGACGTATCAGCATCCCCAAGCTTAATTCCTGCTCGTCCTCGAGTAGGTAAATGATAAAAAAGATAATTTTTGATGTGGAATGCTACCTAGCATAATCTTGATCATATGTCTAATCATGGCATGAATATTAAGACACGAGTGATTCAAAGCAATAGTCTATCATTTGACATAAAAACAATAATACTTCAAGCATACCAACCAAGCAATTATGTCTTATCGAAATAACATAGCCAAAGAAAGCTCATCCCTACAAAATCATATAGTCTGGCTATGCTCCATCTTCGTCACACAAAATACTACCATCATGCACAACCCCGATGACGAGCCGAGCAATTGGTTCATACTTTTTAATGCGCTTCAGCTTTTTCAACTCTTACGCAATACATGAGCGCAAGCCATGGACATAGCACTATGGTGGTATATGGTGGTGGTTGTGAGAACAAAAAGAGGGAGAAGATAGTCTCACATCAACTAGGTGTATCAACGGGCTATGGAGATGCCCATCAATAGATATCAATGTGAGTGAGTAGGGATTGCCATGCAATGGATGCACTAAGAGCTATAAGTGTATGAAAGCTCAAACTGGAAACTAAGTGGGTGTGCATCCAACTTGCTTGCTCATGAAGACCTCGGGCGTTTGAGGAAGCCCATCATCGGAATATACAAGCCAAGTTCTATAATGAAAATTCCCACTACTATATGAAAGTGAAAGCATAGGATGCTCTCTCTATGAAGAACATGGTGCTACTCTGAAGCACAAGTGTGGTAAAATGATAGTAACATTGCCCCTTCTCTCTTTTTCTCTCATTTTTTTCTTTTTATTTTTCATTTTTTTCATTTTTTTATTTTCTTTTCTTTCTTTTTTGTGGGCTTCTTTGGCCTCTTTTTTTATTTGGGCTTCTTTGGCCTCTTTTATTTTTCATAAAGTCCGGAGTCTCATCCCGACTTGTGGGGGAATCATAGTCTCCTTCATCCTTTCCTCACTAGGGCAATGCTCTAATAATGATGATCATCACACTTTTATTTACTTACAACTCAATATTACAACTCTCGAACAAAGATATGACTCTATATGAATGCTTCTGGCGGTGTACCAGAATGTGCCACGATCTAGCATAGCAATGACATCAAAAAACGGACAAGCCATGAAAACATCATGCTAGCTATCTTACGATCATGCAATGCAATATGATAATGAATGCTCAAGTCATGTATATGATGATGATGGAAGTTGCATGGCAATATATCTCAGAATGGCTATGGGAATGCCATAATAGGTAGGTATGGTGGCTGTTTTGAGGAAGGTAAATAATGGATTCATGATACCGGCGAAAGTTGCGCGGCACAATAGAGGCTAGCAAAGTGGAAGGGTGAGTGTGCGTATATCCATGGACTCACATTAGTCATAAAGAACTCATATACTTATTGAAAAAGTCTACTTAGCCCTCGAAGCAAAGTACTACTATGCATGCCCCTAGAGGGATAGACTGGTAGGAAAAGACCATCGCTCGTCCCTGACTGACACTCATAAGGAAAGCAATCAAAAAGCACCTCATGCTCCAACTTCGTTACATAACGGTTCACCATACGTGCATGCTACGGGACTTGCAAACCTCAACACAAGTATTCCTCAATTTCACAATTACTCAACTAGCACGACTCTAATATCACCACCTTTATATCGCAAAACTATTGCAAGGAATCAAACATGTCATACTCAGCGATCTACAAGTTTATGTAGGATTTTATGACTAACCATGTGAATGACCAATTCTTGTCATCTCTCTAAAAGGATATAAGTGAAGCAAGAGAGTTTAATTCTTTCTACAAAAGATATGCCCACGCTCTAACAAATATAAGTGAAGCAAAAGAGCATTCTGCAAATGGCGGTTGTCTATATGAAGAGAAACAGGCAATCCAAACTTCAAATGATATAAGTGAAGCACATGAAGCATTCTATAAAGCCATACTCAAAAGATTTAAGTTAAGTGCAATGAGCATTCTATAAATCAACCAAAGACTATCTCATACCAGCATGGTGCATAAAAGAAAAATGAAAACTAAATGCAAAAGACGCTCCAAGACTTGCACATAATGCATGAAGGAAACGAATTCAAAAACATACCGATATTTGTTGAAGAAAGAGGGTATGCCTTCCGGGGCATCCCCAAGCTTAAACGCTTGAGTCTCCTTGAATATTTACTTGGGGTGCCTCGGGCATCCCCAAGCTTGAGCTCTTGCCTCTCTTCCTTTTCCTCATATCGAGACATCCTCGATTAGACACTACATCCACACAGAACTTCAACAGAAAACTCGGTAAGATCCGTTAGTATAATAAAGCAAATAACCACTCTAAGTACTGTTGAAAACCAATTCATATTTTGTTTTTTCATTGTGTATACTGTAATATAACTTTTTCATGGCTTAATCCACTGATATAAATTGATAGATTCATCAAAACAAGCAAACTATGCATCAAAAACAGAATCTGTCAAAAACAGAACAGTCTGTAGCAATCTGAACATCCACCATACTTCTGGTACCCCAAAAATTCTACCAAAATTATGAAAAACAAACAAGTTGTATAGAAAGACAGTGCAGAAGGAATCAGAACCAATTGACGTTCCAGATAAAAATGTAAAATCATGCACTACAGCCAAAGTTTCTGTCCTGCACCGTACAAACCAACAAGCATTGTAAACATCCTAAAGGCAAACCTTGGCACATTATTTTTATAATACAATGGAATTATACAAGGGGATAATTATTTATGTTGAAAAGTTTCTGTAATCAAGATTCACAAAGTTGCCGTGAGCATGAACAAAGTTCAAGGCTAGCTCCCACTTCAACAATGCTTGTCTTTCTCACTTTCACTTTCCTTTTTGAATCGTTTTTAGGTTCCCCTCTTTATCTTTTTTGTTTTTTAAACTATATAAAAGCACTCAACAGAAATAAATGACTCTCTAAAACTTCCGGGTTGTCTCCCTGGCAGCGCTTTCTTTAAAGCCATTAAGCTAGGCATTTAGTGCTCAAGTAATGAATCCACCCGGATCCCAAGGTATATCAAAGCCAATTTTAATTAACAATGATTTGTAATTTAGTAGTGAGCATAAAGTAACATATATCATGCAACAACGAAGTCTAACTCTCTTCCTATGCATCGGCATGTCATAAGAGAACAATTCATGCACACCAAGTAAAGGCCAATGCATAGTATAAACAGTTTCTTGCAATTTTATCATATTGGAAACATAGAGAGGTGGAGAAATAGTTCCTCTCTCATAATAATTGCAAGTAGGAGCAGCAAGCACATGCATATTACATACATCAAAATCATCATGTGCAATGGTAAAAGGCAACCCGTCAATATAATCCTTAATAAGCACAAACTTCTCCGATAAAGTGTAGTAGGGAGAATTCAAAAAGATAATAGGACTATCATGCGTGGGTGCAATAGCAACAATTTCATGTTTAACATAAAGAACTATAGCAAGTTCATCTCCATAAGCATAATTCATCTTGGCATCTTGGCCACAAGCATAGCAAGCATCATCAAAAAGGGATATATCAAACAAATTCAAGGGATCATAGCAATCATCATAGCAATCATCCTTCGGTAAGCACGAAGTGGAATTAAATAATGCATGAGTTGAAGAGTTACTCTCATTATAAGGTGGGCACGGGTAGCTAATCCACTCTTCCTCCTTTTGTTCTTTGCTCTCCTCATCATCTTTTTCATCCAATGAGCTCACAGTTTCATCAATTTCTTCTTCCATAGCTTCCTGCAAAATATTAGTCTCTTCTTGGACAGCAGAGACTTTCTTCATAAAAGCATTAATATAATAATTGTATTCATAATTTTCATAGCAATATCTAAGTATAGCAAGATTTTCAGGCCTATAACCATCATCATCAAAAGCTTCATACTTTTCAAACAAAGCTTCAATTTCATAAGCAGCCTTAAAAGCAACAAATTCTTCTATTTGTTCCACATCATAGTAATCATATATACCATTAGCATAAGAAGCTAAGGTTTCATTATCATTAAATTTGCATGAAAAGAGAAGGTGTGGAGCCTCCATCCTAGAGCAACAAGTAATATCATACCTCAAGCATAGATTCCAGGCATACCAACGCAACATAATAAATTGATCCCATAATAGTTTCCCTTTTTGTGTCGAGCGATAATCCCTAAAGTATTCATGTTGATCCAACGTGTCTCCCATTATAAAGTTGAATGGGGTTTTCTGAGGATTATCAAAGTAGTACATAATATCTCTCACATAATGAGAGTCGGGGTTTTTAGGAGTTACCCCATCTACATGAATAGCAAGTACATCTAATTTTTTTTGGTATTTTGCGTTCCATATCCATAACTAAAGATAGAGGACAACTTAGAGCAGCAAATAAAAATTACTTAGTGACAAAGCAAAAAAGCACACACGAGAATATTCACCCCACGCTATGACTCCCCGGCAACGGCGCTAGAAAAAGGTCTTGATAACCCGCAAGTATACGGGATAGTTCTAGCCTCTTTCGATAAGTAAGAGTGTTGAACCCAACGAAGAGCTAAAGGTAGAACAAATACTCTCTCAAGTCCTATCGGCCACTGATACGACTCTACACACGCTTGACCTTCGCTTTACCTAGAACAAGTATGAAACTAGAAGTACTTTGTAGGTGTTGTTGGATAGCTATGCAAGAATATAAAGAGCACATAAATAAAAAGTAGGGGCTGTTTATATAAAGATGCAACTAAAGTAAATAAAGTGAGTGTGGAAAAGTGGTGGTAGGAGTTGTGGAATTGTCCCTAAGCAATTGACTACGTTACTAGACCGATAGCAAGTTTTATGTGGGAGAGGCCACTGCTAGCATGTAATCCCTGACTTGGAATTCTTGCACTTATGATTGGAACTATTAGCAAGCAGTCCGCAACTACTAACGTTCATTAAGGTAAAACTCAACCATAGCATTAAGATATATTGGTCCCCCTTCAATCCTGTATGCATCAATTTCTATGCTAGGTGGAAGCTTCTGTCACTCTAGCCCTCCAATACATAGTCCTATCAACATACAACTAACCCTATGGTGTGATCCACACGCGCGCTCATATAATGGGCACCATAGGACAACAACATAACCACAAGCAAACTAAATCAATCATAGCAATTCATCAACCGCCAATAGGACAATGAAAATCTACTCAGACATCATAGGATGGCAACACATCATTGGAAAATAATATGAAGCATAAAGCACCATGTTCAAGTAGAGGGTACAGCGGGTTGTGGGAGAGTGGACAGTTGTAGATAGAGGGGGGAAGGTGATGGAGATGTTGGTGAAGATGACGGTGGTGTTGGTGAAGATCGCGGTGATGATGATGGCCCCCGGCGGCGTTCCGGTGCCATCGGAAGCAAGGGGGAGAGAAGCCCCCTTCTTCTTCTTCTTCTTCTTCCTTGACCTCCTCCCTAGATGGGAGAAGCGTTTCCCCTCTGGTCCTTGGCTCCCATGGCGTGGGAGGGGTGAGAGCCCCTCCGAGATTGGATATATCTCTTTGTTTCTGCGTTCTGTGTTTCTGCCCCTTCACCATTTTCTTTATATCTTGAGATCCGTAACTCCGATTGGGGTGAATCTTTCGCCCAGATTTTTCTTGTAAAATTAGCTTTCTTGCGGAAAAGAAGGGCATCAATCGCCTTACAGGTGGCCCACGAGAGTCTAGGGTGCGCCTAGGGGGGAGGGCGCGCCCCCCTCTCTCGTGGCCACCCCGGACACCGTTTCGCGTTGATTCTTCCTCTGGAAAATCCCAAATATTCCAAAATAATTCTCCGTCCGTTTTTATCCCGTTTGGATTCCGTTTGATATTGGTTTTCTGCGAAACATAAAACATGCAACAGACATGAACTGGCACTGGGCACTGGATCAATATGTTAGTCCCAAAACTAATATAAAAAGTTGCCAAAAATGTATGGAAGTTGAAGAATAGTGGCATGGAACAATCAAAAATTATAGATACGACGAAGACGTATCATGGCCTAACGCAAACAGCTCTCTGTCGGAAGCCGTGTGTGATTGTTAGTTGATCGAACATGCCTACTTTCTAGAAACCGTGCGGGTTGTTTGAGTTCATCGCCCACGATGTTGTTTGAGTAACCGTCTGCAATAGAAAACCCCAATAAGCAGGGTAATTAGCCTATTATTGATAATCCATGTACTAATCAAATTGATATTTCTTATAAAAACACACCAGATATTTCATATTCGTATAACAACAACCAGGATTTCATAATCGAATTACATCAGATAGCTTCGGCACTCAGTTCCGCCATTACACGACAACACCAAGTTTCACATGAAGCATCAAAAACCTTTGGAAAGTAGCATCATACACGGTAAATAGACGGATGAATCTCATCTGGGAAACTGCAGAAGCGGAAGGCAAATATTGAGCCTTCAGTGATGTTGAATGTCCTTGCAACTTTAGGCTAGTGGCTATGGATAATTGCCCGCCCAACCTTTGTCCTCTTCAGCAAGACTTCAATATTGTACCGTGGGTGTTGAATGAATACCTTCCTCGCCTCTTGACCATGCAGGTGGCTTGAGGTAATCATCGGGGAACTGCTTTGGAAAGTACTGAAAACAAAGGTATGCATAAATCACTGCTATAAATTTTCAAATGGCGCAAGGGGTAAAAACAAGGTAAAAGACTTAGTATCATCCTATATTTGACTAAAGTCTTCTTCATTGTGCAAACAAAGATCTTGCTGTTATTCGTTACAAGTTTCTTCATCCCAACAATCTTTCTAAGTTTTTAACTTGACTGATATTCATGGACATCTCATTTCCCCATATGCAAAATGGGTCGAACAGTGGGTCTAAGCCTCTGACAGCAGGACCTACATGTGCAAGATCAAATTGTAAGAAACCAAAATATCAGAATGATTCCTGCAACTGCACAATAATGTGCTATTAGCCAAAGGACCATGCTTGAACAAACCTCGATGGTAAACCGCAGTGTCTCCTATTGTTTTCCTGCAACACACATAAGGAAGATCTTGATCGGGTTAACTGAGAGTTGTCATACTATCAGTAGAATATGTATTGAGTATAGCCAAATTCGATTTATTTCACATGCGTAACAATACAAAATTGTACCCAGAGCAAATGAAAATCAAATTGCAGAACTGAACCAAACTGTTAAATGGACAGTAGACCAAATGCACCAAAATAGTTAACTAAGCACGACATTGCAGAATAGAAAGATGTACTAGAAGATAAGATAGTTAGAAAAACAAAGAATGCTTGAGAACACTACTACAAAATGTAGCAATTGCTGGACCAAACTGTTAGCTGAACATTACATTTCAGAGGACCAAAGTGTTAACTGAACATTACATTTCAGAGCACCAAACTATAAACTGAACATCAGATTTCATACTAACATTACAGAGGACAAATCACTAGAAGGAATTGGCGGTCGCCTCGAGAAAACAACACGAACTGTATTTTAAAGTAGACAACCGCGTGTCAGTGTCGACGGTGGCCTCGAAGACGAGGTGCTCCTCCAAGATCTGGCAGTCGACACGCATGGCAGCCATAGCGACCACGTGCACACATGCGGTCGTGATTTGCTTCTCCGCTGCCAGATGCTACTGAGCTCCACTTTATACTGTGTGCAAAATGGCTGTGGGCGGTGCTTAATTGGAGGAGGGGGACAGTGATTTTGGTGGAAGGTGATGCACCGTAGGTCGGGGCATGTGGGACGAGAAAGGAGGAGGATGGTGTGGGTGGGGTGTGGATTACCTGACCATGTCGACAAGGCCGCGCAGCAAGAAGAAGGGTCGGCGACGAGGAGGTCGCGCAGCAAGAAGAAGGGTTGGGGACGAGGAGGTGGTGCTGCAAGAAGAAGGGTCGCCAGCGAGGAGGCGGCGCTGCAAGAAGAAGGGTGGGCGACGAGGAGGAGACGCTGCAAGATAAAGGGTAGTCGGCGAGGAGGAGGCGCTGCAAAAAGAAGGGTCGCCATCGAGGAGGCTGAGCTGCCAGTAAGCAGTAGTGAAGGTTTGAACTTGGAAAGCAAGGAGGAACAGTGGAAATGTGGCTTTTGGTGGGAGGGAGGGGGCGGGAGATAGATATTTCCGCAGTGGCAAATTTTTTTTGCTCGGTGCTGCGAGAAACTAGCGCGCAAATGTGGTTCAAGCGAAGGCGGTGGACTGTAGACGACTAAGCTTCCTACATAAGCCAGACAAGACGGTGCGCCAAGATATTTTATATCACATCCCACGCGATTCTTTCCAGTAAACTGTTTGTGGTATACCTGATTTTTTCATTATGTTTTGAAAGAGAAAATGGTGTTACGGAGGGAAAGGATGGTGTTTGAATTGCTAGAACATTTATGTATAATGAACATGCAACTAAATTAGTGTCGTGTTTAATTTGGAATTATTCCGGGTTCGTTTGGCATTTTTATTGATTAATTGAGTTTCTCGGCATTTAATGTGCATAATTCAAATTTGAACTACAAGCACATGCTCCAGTGCACCAAAGTTTGTTGAAAAATCACATGTGTGTCTTTGGGTGAATTTATAGGTCACATGCAAGAAATGAGAATGAAATTCAAACATCTGGGCATCGTGGCTCGGTCGGGAACATTGAGAAACTTGGTTTTTAAATTCCTGGAAATTCAAAACTCGCCTGAAAATCATGAAACTTGGCCTGGTGTCATTTCATTGCACCAACATGTTATGGTAAGAAAAATGGCCGCATTTGGACAAGTTTTTGGTATAAGCTTCTTGCAAACCGGAGCTTCTCTCGAGAAGGCTCATGGTTCCCGAGGGGGGGCGTGTCACCTTTGTGTTCGAAATGATATACGCTCCCTCCCCCCCCCCCTTGTTTTTATACAAAGGCAACATAGAAATATATGAGTGTCGTGTTAAAATTTGGAATTATTCCGGGTTCGTTTGGACTTTCTTATACATTAATTGAATTTCTGGTCAATTAATGTGCATAATTCAAATTTGAACTACAAGCACATGCTCCAATGCACCAAAGTTGGTTGAAAAATCACATGTGCGTCCTTGGGTGATTTTCTACGTCCCATGGAAGAAATGGGAATGAAATTCAAACATCTGGGCGTTGTGGCTCGGTCGGAAAGATTGAGAAACTTGGTTTTTAATTCATGTAAATCCAAAACATGCCTGAAAAATCATGAAACTTGGCATGGTGTCATGACATGGCGCCAACACGCTGTGGTAAATTTTTGGCCGAATTGGGACACGCTTTGGTATAAGCTTCTTGCAACCGGAGCTTCTCTCAAGAAGGCTCGTGGTTCCGAGAGGAACGGGTCACCTCTGTGTGCGAAACAACATACGTACACTGCCTTCTTCAGCCTTAATTTTTTTTACACAGGCATATTAGACCAAATAGAAGTATCATGCTAAATTTTGGAATTATTCCGGGTTTGTTTGGCATTTTTTATACATTAATTGAATTCCTGCTCATTTAATGTGCATAATTAAAATTTGAACTACAAGCACATGCTCTAGTGCACCAAAGTTGATTAAAAATCACATGTGTGTCCTCGAGTGAATTTCTAGGTCCCATGCAAGAAATGGGAATGGAATTCAAACATCTGGGTGTCATGGCTCGGCCGGAAAGATTGAGAAACTTGGTTTTTTAATTCATGTAAATCCAAAACACACCTGAAAATCATGAAACTTGGCATGGTGTCATAACATGGCACCAACATGCTGCGGTAAATCTTTGGCCGAATCAGGACAAGCTTTGGTATAAGCTTCTTGCAAACCGGAGCTTCTCTCAAGAAGGCTCATGGTTCCGAGAGGGAACGTGTCACCTCCGTGTGCGAAACGACATATGTACACTGCCTTCTCCTGCCTTAATTTTTACACATAGGCAGATTTGACCAAATAAAAGTATCATGCTAAATTTTGGAATTATTCCGGTTTCGTTTGGCCTTTCTATACATTAGTTGAATTTCTGGGCATTTAATGTGTAGAATTCAAATTTGAACTACAAGAACATGCTCTAGTGCACCAAAGTTGGTTGAAAAATCACATGTGTGTCCTTGGGTGAATTTGTAGGTCCCATGCAAGAAATGAGAATGAAATTCAAACATCTGGGCGTCGTGGCTCGGCCGGAAAGGTTGAGAAACTTGGTTTTTAATTCATGTAAATCCAAAACACACCTAAAAATCATGAAACTTGGCATGGTGTCATGACATGGCACCAACATGCTGCATTAATTTTTTTGGCCGAATTGGGACAAGCTTTGGTATAAGCTTCTTGCAAACCGGAGCTTCTCTCAAGAAGGCTCGTGGTTCCGAGAGGGAACGTGTCACCTTCGCGTGCAAAACGACATACGTACACTACCTTCTCCCGCCTTAATTGTTTTACACAGGCAGATTAGACCAAATAGAAGTATCATGCTAAATTTTGGAATTATTCCGGGTTCGTTTGGCCTTTTTATACATTAACTGAATTTCTGGGCATTTAATGTGCATAATTCAAATTTGAATTACAAGCACATGCTCCAATGCATCAAAGTTGGTTGAAAAATCACATGTGTGTCCTTGGGTGAATTTCTAGGTCCCATCCAAGAAATGAGAATGAAATTCAACCATCTGGGATTCGTGGCTCGGCCAGAAAGATTGAGAAACTTGGTTTTTTAATTCATGTAAATCCAAAACACGCCTGAAGATCATGAAACTTGGCATGGTATCATGACATGACACCAACATACTGCGGTAATTTTTTTGGGTGAACTGGGACAAGCTTTGGTATAAGCTTCTTGCAAACCGGAGCTTCTCTTAAAAAGGCCCATGGTTCCGAGAGGGAATGTATCACCTCTGTGTGCGAAACGACATACGTACACTGCCTTCTCCCGCATTATTTTTTTTACACAGACAGATTAGACCAAATAGAAGTATCGTGCTAAATTTTGGAATTATTCCGGGCTCGTTTGGCCTTTTTTATACATGAATTAAATTTCTAGGCATTTAATGTGCATAATTCAAATTTGAACTACAAGCACATGCTCCAATGCACCAAAGTTGGTTGAAAAATCACATGTGTGTCCTTGGGTGAATTTCTAGGTCCCATGCAAGAAATGGGAATGAAATTCAAACATCTGGGTGTCGTGGCTCGATTGGAAAGATTGAGAAACTTCGTTTTTTAATTCCTGTAAATCCAAAACACGCCTGAAAATCATGAAACTTGGCATGGTGTCATGACACATTAACAATCAACAAAGTCATTTAGGAACAACTGTTGTCACGTTACAAATTGGAAACACAATTATTATTGAAACCGTGGGCGTTCTACTTACCAATTACGTGACGCCACGCATCCCCGTTTTTTATTGGCTAGGAGGTGCCGTGCGGGTGGCTATTTGAGTACGGGAGGCGTGCGATCAGACCCCTGCATGTGCTTATCGGGAGGAGAGCCCTTTGACCTCTATCCGTTGTGCACCTCCCTCCTAGCGTCTCCATTAATGGCGCCCGAGCCCCTGTTTCACGGCATGGCTATGTCTCACTGGAATGAGATTTAAGAGAGAAAAATGAAAATCTGAAAAGAAAGTTTTGCACGGATCTTGATGTAAGATCCGACAGACCTATATAGCACCGATTGCGACTTATAGCAAGCATGATGAATATAAGGACGATGATAGTGGATAATAATTGTCTTACATATTTAGGAACATAATTAAAAAAAGCCACATGCGGCAACACCCGAAATACACAAGGGTAAAAGAAGAAGGAAGACAACGATCTGGCTCGTTGATCCCTACTTTCTTGATGCGTTGCTGCAGGTCGCGCGAACTAGTCTCTGCAGCGAGCGGTGATGAGCTCTTTCCTACCTCAGTATGCTGCTTGAGAGCATCCACGGATTCCTCCACCAGCCTTTTGTGCTTCATGCGCAGCACACCATTCTCGTCCATAAGTTTCTCGACGATGACGCTGGTCCTCTTCAACAATGCAGTGGTATCCTCCTGTTTCTCCACACTTCCGACGATCTTCGCCCTCAGCAGGTCGCGCTCGGCCTGGAGCTTCTCATTGCTCTCCCATAGTTGCCAGATGACGCCGATAGACTGTTCAAACAAGGCTTTCATGTTGTCCTGCAACCTCGCCCAGCCAGAGATATGATCCATCTGGCTATGGACGAGCGCATGCATGCGCTTGTAAGAGTCCTTGCCTGCCCGCGAGACATTTTCCCAGGCCGTAGCGGTGCGGGAGAACATCTCTGCTGCTTCTGCGGCGCGGCCGGACATCTCTACTGCTTCTGTGGCACGGCCGCACCAGTCTGCTACATCGACAGCGTGTCGGGACCTCTGTGCTGCCTCGGCGGCGCGGCGGGACCTCTGTGCTGCTACGGCCGCATGGCAGGACATGTCGGCTGCTTTCGCGGTGAGGTGGGACATCTCTCGTGCTTCCGCTTCCATGCTCGCCTCTCCCTGGTGGCAATCTCTCAATGCAGAACTCACGCTGGCCATGGCAGACGGAAGGGAACGATGATGAATGACTTGTTTGTTTTTGTGGATGAGGAGTTGAGGAGGAATGTGTAGCCATCTTGGAGTAGTAGTATTTATAACCGAGTACTTATACGCTCCTAAGTGGGAAACCGTTTGATCGGTGTGAACAGGTTTGCAATTTGGAATGTGACGGAACACAGGCTCAAAATTTATTGATGGTTCTATAATTTCTAAGTGCGGCACTATTCCTGGATGGCGTAATGTGGGCACGCTTTCTCGGCCGCGTATGTGGTGTTTGCACCATAGGGTGCACCACAATAGGCAATTTCAGCACACGTCTTGTTCCAAGAACCGTGCGCGCTCGTTATTACCATCGCACACACTTCTTTTAATTAGAATGTGTGCCCATCTAGTGCACACACGTTGATCTGACTAACCGTTTTTGTTTGTTGTGGCTAATCACAAACAGTTCATCTGTGTGAAGTGTGTATGCCATCAATCGCACACACCTTTGATCTGGCTGATCATTTTTGTTCTTTAGCCTAATCACAAATAGTTAATCCTTCTGAAGCGTATGCCCTCAATCGCACACACCTTTATCTAGTTGTCCGTTTCTGTTGTTCCGCCTCATCACAAACAGTTAATCCGACTGAACTGTATGTCGTATATCGCACACGCCTTCATCTGGCTGCCCATTTCCATTCTTCTTCCTCATTGCAAACAATTCATTGAACCGAACCGTATGCCCTGCATCACACACGCAACTAAAACCTGAACCATGTTGATGCATCCGTCATCGCAAATGTTTTGCACCTTTTTTGACGTTTTTACACCATTGTTTGCGATTATTGCATCGCACACAATTTCGTCGAAGGGTCTCTGATCGTAGTGTCGTGTTAGCAACATCCTGCAGTAGTGGAACTTGATGAAGTAGAGCTTGAAGTAGTCTTGGTAACCCACTTGACCATGGCTTTAGGTGCTTCTTCAAATGAGTCAATCTCCTCTTGAAGCTTGTCCTTGCCTTTTAGCTTGTGATCTTATGGTGGAAGATCATCCTGAGCTTGTGTTCGCTCAAAAGAAGTGGGGTCATACTTCTCTTGTTGAGGAACAAACTTTGTCTTCGGGTATTGATCTTCTTCCCATTCAACTCCATTGGCATTGAACTTCCATTCAAAACCAACACCTTGATTCTTCTAGTGCCTTCCTTGCTTGAGTACATTTTCCTCAAATTGCTTACTCTCGGCAAGGCTCTTGTAAACACCTTTCTCTATAATTCCCTTCAATAAGCTATTTTCATCCTCAAATGTAACTTGGATAAGAGAATCATTAGTGGAATCAAGATAATTACTAGAAGCGACAATACTAAATTTAGCATGGTTATTGTTACTACTAGAAAAGGAATATTTCTTGCTCTTGTTGCAATATTTTACTTATGGCATGTAAGTAGAAATAGGAGACGTTTGGCAATGTAAGAAGAACTCTTCTTTCGAAGATCGTCATTGATAGCTTTTAGAAACTCGTGCTCTTGCTCTAAATTTAGCTTCTTGAAGTGTAGCTTCTCATGAGTTCTTAGGAGCTCTCTATGATCCTCTTGAGTTGTTTCATGAGCTAACTTAAGAGTGTTTAGTTCTTTAGTTAGACGCTCAATCTC
Organism: Triticum dicoccoides; assembly: GCF_002162155.2. NCBI lineage: Eukaryota > Viridiplantae > Streptophyta > Magnoliopsida > Poales > Poaceae > Triticum > Triticum dicoccoides. Next base: position 532,038,793 of record NC_041383.1, on the reverse strand, counting down.
CTTCTTATCATTGTCATTCGTTTCATCTTGATTAGCATGATTACTAACAAGTTCATTATAGTTTTCATCACTAGTTTTGTCAACAAGTAAATCATCATCACCTAGTAAATCATCTTCATCACTATTGAAATCAAGATACTTAGGGTGTGATACCTTGGGGCCTTTAGCCCTGAAGCATCTTCCAATTCCTTCATTTGGCAAATCAAATATGTCGTGGGAGTTGGATGATACTAAAGCAAGTCAGGCAACACCTTAATCTTGAGTATATTTGGAGTCGAATTGATATCTACTCTTGGAGTAGTTGTCAGAGTCAAAGCCGGAGACCCGTTCACCAACATGAGCTTGATGTCTTCGTCTTGTATAGCTCTTTGATGACTTTTCCTTCCTTTCCGAATCCTTGCTTCTTTGAGAGGGTCTTTGTTCATAATGATCATCTCTACTTCTTCTCTCTCTTTGAGGTGATTCATCTCTTCTACTCCTACTTTTAGGTGAGTCTTCTCTCTACTTGTAGGGTGACGTACACTCATTAAAATAGTGTCTGGGTCTTCCACAATTGTAGAAATTACGGTCACGGCTAGAAGATCATTTCTCATTGTAGGACCTTGACTTGGAGCTTCTATCTTTGCTTCTACTCTTGTAAAACTTGTTGAAGTTTTTCACCATTAATCTCAATTCTTCACTAGAGACTAGCTTGTCACTTGATGTTGTAGGAGCTTCACTTGATGCTTTGTATGCACCACTTGACTTGTTGTGGAGATCTTCCTTATCCTTGAGTGACATCTCATGAGCAACAATTCTACCAATGAATTCTGTGGGCTTGATATCTTTGTAGTTGGGCATAATTTGGATCAATGTGCACATGGTATCATATTTGACATCCAAAGCTCTAAGGATCATCATGATGATGAACTTGTCGGTCATCTCTTCACTTCCTAAGCCAACAATCTCATTTGTGATGAGAGCAAGCCTAGAGTACATTTCGGCGACTCCTTCATCATCCTTCATCTTGAACTTGTCAAGTTGACATTGAAGCACGTCCAACTTGGATTCCTTGACGGACTCGGTACCTTCGTGCATATCAACCAAAGTATCCCAATTTTCCTTCGCATTCTCAAGACGGCTGATTTAGTTGAACTCCTCAGGGCACAATCCGTTGAAGAGAATATCACAAGCTTAAGCATTGTATTGCAACATCTTCAACTCTTCCACGGTCGCTTCACAATCCGGTTCTCTACCATCTTCAAAGAATTCACATTGCAAGCCAATACGAACAACAGCCCAAACACCGGGGTTATGACCAAGAATATGCATTTTCATCTTATGCTTCCAACTAGCAAATTTTGTACCATCAAAATAAGGACCTCTACGGTGATAGTTAACCTCACTAGATGCCATACTCTCCTAGGTGTGAAACCAAGGCTATGATTACCAAAGCTATGGAAATTAAGGATTATGGACACCAAAGCTCTGATACCACTTGTAGGATCGAAAGTATGTCTAAAGGGGGTGATTAGACTACTTGACCAAATAAAAATCTATCCTTTTTCTCAATTTTAGTTGTAGGCAGATTTTAGCAATTGTGACAAGTCAAGCAATCAACCTACACATGCAATTCTAAGAGTATAGTAGCGGAATGTAGAACATTGCACATGTAAGTAAAGGGAAGGGGTTTGGAGAAGGCAAACACAATGGGGAACACGAAGATTTTTGGTGTGGTTCCGATAGGTGGTGCTATCGTACATCCATGTTGATGGAGACTTCAACCCACAAAGGGTAACGGATGCGTGGGTCCATGGAGGGCTCCACCCACAAAGGGTCCACGAAGAAGAAACCTTGTCTATCCCACCATGGCCATCGCCCGCGAAGGACATGCCTCACTCGGGTAGATCTTTACGAAGTAGGCAATCTCCTTGCCCTTACAAACTTCTTGGTTCAACTCCACATCATGTCAGAGGCTCCCAAACGACACCTAACCAATCTAGGAGGCACCACTCTCCAAAAAGTAATATATGGTGTGTTGATGGTGAACTCCTTGCTCCTGTGCTTCAAATGATAGTCTCCCCAACACTCAACTCTCTCTCTCTCTCATAGATTTGGCTATGGTGGAAGAAGGATTTGAGTGGAAACAAACTTGGGAAATACTAGAAATCAAGCTTTAAATGGTAGGATTGGAATCTCTTGATCTCAACACATGAGTAGGTGGTTCTCTCTCAGAAAATGAATGGTAAAAATGTAGGCACGTTCTTATGGCTCTCCTCAATGAGGAAGAAGGGATGGATGGGTATATATAGCCTCCACATAAAATCCAACAGTTACACACTTTTGACCCATCTTGGTGGCACCAATCAGAAAACTCGGTGGCACCGATCTGTGTAAAAATATGAATGTTAGGACTCTCGGTGGGACCGACAGAATAACTTGGAGGGACCGATGTGCAATGGCTTAGGGAAAACCTCGTCTGGTGGCACCGATTGCATCATCTCGGTGGACCGAAGTGAAGCAATAAGGCAACAAAGAGTTGGTCAAGCCATCTCGATGGGACCAATTGCAATTTGCGGTGAAACCAAAATAATTGCAACAGAGAGCTGGCAAGGCCATCTCAGTGAGACCGAGATCCATATCAGTTGATCCGAATTGATAGGGTTTGGAAGTGCCTAAGTCCAGATGAACTCGGTGGCTCCGGATAGAAATATCGATGGGGACGACTTAGAATGTAGGGTTTGGACATATTTGGATGAAGAAAGTGGTTGAGGTTTTTGGAGAAATGTCACTAAGCACTTGAGCAACAATATTATTAAGCAACACCTCATCCCCTTTTAATATCTTGGATCATTTAACCAAAAATGAAGAGTCTTGAGAGTTTTGCCAATCCATTTCCTTAGCATTCTGAGGGGTCCACATCTCTAGACTTTGCCATGCCAATCATTGAACATCCTGAAATATTTATCTTGAATGGACATTAGTTCAATGAGGTATATGTTGTTATGAATTACCAAAACCACCTGGGATTAGTTGCACTTTCAATTACAAGTGGCGGCGCGGAACAGATGGAGAGGGTGAAAATAAGAGTGGTTTGGGTTGAGGCTCGCCGTCCAGTTTAAATAGCCGGATTTGGCCCCTCGGACTTGAATGCATCCCCACCAAACCGATGGGTTTCAACATGTGTTCGTGTGGGTCCCATCGTCAACCTGACGTGGCGGACGTGTCCGGATGCTTCCAGGCACAACTAAGCCTCCTCATATCTGCCCTTGATATAGGCAGAATATGGGGGTGTTGGCCAACCCAGACTAGGGCGGTTTAAAGAGCCCACTAGATGCGGTTTTGTGACTAGTCATTGACCGAGCCATGTGCTCCTCGAAATTATACAAGACATTTGAGGAGCCCGGCTGTAGCTGCTCTAAGGGCATCTCCAAGGTGGACCCTCAAACCACCCACAACTGTCTGGACCGCGCGGTTCATACAGGGTTTGCCATCCAACATGGGCCTATATCGGTCTTTCGAGCGGTAACACGTCTCCAAAGTATCTATAATTTTTTATTGTTCCATGCTATTATATTATCTGTTTTGGATGTATTATATGCATTAATATGCTATTTTATATTATTTTTGGGACTAACGTATTAACCTAGAACCTAGTGCCAGTTTCTATTTTTTCCTTGTTTTTTGAGCTTCGTAGAGAAAGAATACCAAACGGAGTCCAAACGGAATAAAACCTCCATGATGATTTTTCTTGGACCAGAAGACACCCAGGAGACTTGGAGATCAAGTCGGAAGAGACACAAGACAGCCACAAGGGGGAGGGCACGCCCAGGGGGGTAGCGCGCGCCCCCTACCTTGTGGGCCCCCTCGTGACTCCCCTGACCTAATTCTTCGTCCTATATATTTGCATACATCCCCAAACCACCAAAGGCATCCACGAAAACACTTTTCCACCGCCGCAACCTTCTGTACCCGTGAGATCCTATCTAGGGGCCTTTTCCGGCATCCTATCGGAGGGGGATTCGATCACGGAGGGCTTCTACGTGAAATCTATTGCCCTTCCGATGAAGCGTTAGTAGTTTACCTCAGACCTACAGGTCCATAGCTAGTATCTAGATGGCTTCTTCTCTCTCTCTCTTTGATTCTCAATACCATGTTATCCTCGATGTTCTTGGAGATCTATCCGATGTCATCTTCTTTTGCGGTGTGTTTGTCGAGATCCGATGAATTATGGATTTATGATCAGCTTATCTATGAATATTTTTTGAATCTTCCCTGAATTCTTATAAGCATGATTTGATATCTTTGTAATTCTCTTCGAACTATCAGTTTAGTTTGGCCAACTAGATTGGTTTTTCTTGCAATGGGAGAAGTGCTTAGCTTTGGGTTCAATCTTGCGGTGTCCTTTCCCAGTGACAGTAGGGGCAGCAAGGCATGTATTGTATTATTTCCATTGAGGATAAAAGGATGGGGTTTACATCATATTGGTTCAGTTTGTTCCTCTACATCATGTCATCTTGCTTAATGTGTTACTCTGTTCTTCATGAACTTAACACTCTAGATGCATGCAGGAGTCGGTCGATGTGTGGAGTAATAGTAGTAGATGCAGGCAAGAGTCGGTCTACTTGACACAGACATGATGCCTAAATTTCATAATCATTTCCTTAGATATCATCATAACTTTGCGCTTTTCTATCAATTGCTCGACAGTAATTTGTTCACCTACCGTATTATTTGCTATCTTGAGAGAGGCCACTAGTAAAACCTATGGCCCCCAGGTCTATTTTCCATCATATTAGTTTCGGATCTACTATTTTGCAATCTTCTACTTTCAGATCTATAAATCAAAAAACCCAAAAATATTTTACCTTTTGTTTATCTATCTCTATTAGATCTCACTTTTGCAAGTGACCGTGAAGGGATTGACAACCCCTTTATCGCGTTGGGTGCAAGTTGTTTGATTGTTTGTGCAGGTATTGGTGATTTGTCCGTTGTCTCCTACTGGATTGATACCTTGGTTCTCTAACTAAGGGAAATACTTATCTCTACTTTTTTGAATCACCCTTTCCTCTTCAAGAAAAAACCAACATAAGCTCAATAAGTAGCAAGAAGACTTTCTGGCGCCGTTATCAGGGAGATCTACGACAAGTCTAGACATACCAAGTACCCATCATAAAACTCTCATCTCTTGCATTACATTATTCGCCATTTTCCTCTTGTTTTCCTCTCCCCCACTTTTAAAATGATTTTTGAAAAGATTCACCCTTTTCTTCGCCCCTCTTCCGTTTGTCTTTCTGTTTTCTTTTTGTTTGCCCGTTTGCTAGATGTTTGCTGCCATTATGCCTGAATCTGGGGAGATTATCGCTGAAAAAATAGTAGTAACTATGAGGGACACTTTGATGATTTTGCTAATATTAATCCTCATGAATAATCTACTATCTTGCAAACTAAAAAACTTCGCACATGTAGCGGCAATATTACTGGGAAAGGGGTTATTCAAGATTTCTTTACTTGTGCCACTGCTCTACCCACATTAGGAGGATCTATTCTCCATAAAACTACTAGTCTCGCGGATGCTACATCTTTGCTTGTAGTTGAACTTGAAAGACAATTTGTTCATATGCATCCATGCATACAAAGGATTTTTCTAGAATTTTCTAATATTGAGCATTCTTCTGTTAATCGCGCCAGCACTATATTTCTAGCCCATGAGTTTAGATTTATTATGAAAGAAGCTAGTGAAATTTTTGCGCATTACAAAGTAGATGGTGGTCGACCTCCCATAGAGGGGATTCTCTTTAATCAAGAAGAAATAATGCATTTGCGATCTCTCGATCAGGTTGCTTATAATGAAAATTTGAGAAAAAGGGTCCCTACCGATGTTTTAGTTGATAAATTTTCTGAACTTAGTGACAATTTTGCTATACAGAACAATGGATTGGGTTTCTCTCTTGGAAATAATCTCATGAATTTTTGCAAAAAGAACGCTTACAATGATGAGTTGGTCATAGAATATGACGGGCCAAAGGAGGAACCTATTCCTCCCGAGCTTGATCTTAGGGATCCTTACCCCATTAAATTTAGCCCTTTTGATTACTTTTGCTTAGCACAATGAAAACTTGTTGCTGAATGAAGGGAATACGAGATGAGCTTTCGAGATTTGCCGTACTATTCCTATGACAATACCTAGATCTATTCGTGTTTTTATGCCTAGCTAAGGGCGTTAAACAATAGCGCTTGTTGGGAGGCAACCCAATTTTATTTTTTGTTTTTAATTTTTGCTCCTGTTTTGCTTTGAATATTTCATCTAGCCTCTGGTTAGATGTGGTTTTGTGTTTTAGTTAGTGTTTGTGCAGAGTAAGACCTTTGGGATGGCTTACGGTGATAGTTGTTTTGATCTTGCTAAAAACGAAACTTTTGCGCCCAGGAAAATAATTTTCATAATTCACAGAAGCGCGCTTTTGATCTGATTCTTTTTGCACAAGATTGGTACACAAACTGCCCAGGTTGTCCTAATGTTTCAGAATTTTTGGAGTTACATAATTATTCGAAGTTTCCAGATCGCTACAGACTGTTCTGTTTTTGACACATTCTGTTTTCTATGTGTTGTTTGCTTATTTTGATGAATCTATGGGTAGTATCGGGGGGCTATGAACCATGGAAAAGTTGGAATAGAGTAGATATTACACCAATATAAATAAAAAATGAGTTCAAAACAGTACAAAAAGTGGTGATTTATTTTCTTATACTAACAGAGCTTATGAGATTTTATGTTGAGTTTTGTGTTGTGAAGTTTTCACGTTTTGGGTAAGGATTTGATGGACTATGGAATAAGGAGTGGCAAGAGCCTAATCTTGGGGATGCCCAAGGCACCCCAAGGTAATATTCAAGGACCACCAAGAGCCTAAGCTTGGGGATGCCCTGTCTTCGTGTATCAGTAACTTTACTTGAGACTATATTTTTATTCACCACATGATATGTGTTTTTCTTGGAGAGTCTTGTATGACTTGAGTCTTTGCTTTTTAGTTTGCCACAATCATCCTTTCTATACACACCTTTTGAGAGGGACACGCATGAATCGTGATTTATTAAAATAATCTATGTGCTTCACTTATATCTTTTGAGCTAGGCAATATTGCTCCAGTGCTTCACTTATATCTTTTTAGAGCATGGCGGTTGTTTTATTTTATAGAAATTGTTGAACTCTCATCCTTAACTTATATTATTTTGAGAGTCTTTTTAAACAACATGGTAATTTGCTTTGGTTATAAATTTAGTCCTAATATGATAGGCATCCAAGAGGGATATAATAAAAACTTTCATATAAAGTGCATTGAATACTATGAGAAGTTTGATTACTTATGATTGTTTTGAGATATAAAAATGGTGATATTAGAGTCATGCTAGTGAGTAATTATGAATTGGAGAAATACTTGTGTTGAGGTTTGTGATTTCCATAGCATGCACGTATGATGAACCGTTATGTAATTGATTGTCTTCCTTATGAGTGGCAGTCGGGGACAAGCAATGGTCTTTTCCTACCAATCTATCAACCTAGGAGCATGCGCGTAGTACTTTTTTCCGATGACTAATAGATTTTTGCAATAAGTATGTGAGTGCTTTATGACTAATGTTGAGTCCATGGATCATACGCACTCTCACCCATCCACCATTGCTAGCCTCTCTAGTACCCCGCAACTTTTTTTTCAATGACTAATAGATTTTTGCAATAAGTATGTGAGTGCTTTATGACTAATGTTGAGTCCATGGATCATACGCACTCTCACCCATCCACCATTGCTAGCCTCTCTAGTACCCCGCAACTTTCGCCGGTACCATACACCCACCATATACCTTCTTCAAAACAGCCACCATAACTATCTATTATGGCAGTTCCATAGCCATTCCGAGATATATTGCCATGCAACTTTCCACCGTTCCGTTTATTATGACACGCTTCATCATTGTCATATTGCTTTGCATAATCATGTAGTTAACATCGTATTTATGGCAAATCCACCTTTCATAATTCTTTCATCGATGTCAATCTTGAGTCATTGCACATCCCGGTACACCGCTGGAGGCATTCATATAGAGTCATATTTTTGTTCTAATTATCGAGTTGTAATTCTTGATTTGTAAGTGAATAGAAGTGTGGTGATCATCATTATTAGAGCATTGTCCCATGTGAGGAAATAAAAAGAAGAGTGGCCAAAGAAGCCAAACAAAAAATGAGAGAAAAAGAGAGAAGGGGCAATGTTACTATCCTTTTTCCACACTTGTGCTTCAAAGTAGCACCATGATCTTCATGATAGAGAGTCTCCTATTTTGTCACTTTCATATACTAGTGGGAATTTTTCATTATAGAACTTGGCTTGTATATTCTAGCGATGGGCTTCCTCAAATCTCCCTAAGTATTCATGAGCAAGTAACTTGGATGCACACCCACTTAGTTTTTTTTTGAGCTTTCATAAACTTATAGGTCTAGTGCATCCGTTGCATGGAAATCCCTACTCACTCACATTGATATATATTTATGGGCATCTCCATAGCCCGTTGATACGCCTAGTTGATGTGAGACTATCTCCCTCTTTTTGTCTTCTCCACAACCACCATATTCTATTACACATATAGTGTTATATCCATGGCTCACGCTCATGTATTGCGTGAAAGTTGAAAAAGTTTGAGAACACCAAAAGTATGAAACAATTGCTTGGTTTGTCATCGGGGTTATGCATGATTTGAATATTTTGTGTAATGAAGATGGAGCATAGCCAGACTATATGATTTTGTAGGGATAGCTTTCTTTGGCCATGTTATTTTGAGAAGACATGATTGCTTTATTAGTACGCTTGAAGTATTATTAGTTTTATGTCAATATTAAACTTTAGTTTTGAATCTTATGGATCTGAACATTCATGCGACAATAAAGAAAAATTACATGGATAAATATGTTAGGTAGTATTCCACATTAAAAATTCTATTTTATCATTTACCTACTCGAGGACGAGCAGAAATTAAGCTCGGGGATGCTTGATACGTCTCCAACGTATCTATATTTTTTTATTGTTCCATGCTATTAAATTATCTGTTTTGGATGTTTTATATGCATTAATATGCTATTTTGTATTATTTTTGGGGCTAACTTGTTAACATAGAGCCCAGTGCCAGTTTATGTTTTTCCTTGTTTTTGAGCTTCGCAAAGAAGGAATACCAAACGGAATAAAACCTTCGTGATGATTTTTCTTGGACCGGAAGGCACCCAGGAGACTTGGATATCGAGTTGGAAGCGCCACGAGGTGGCCACAAGGGGGAAGGCGCGCCCAGGGG
>NC_041383.1:532005591-532029303 GCF_002162155.2 Triticum dicoccoides | reverse complement strand
CGTGACTCCCCTGACCTAATTCTTCGTCCTATATATTCATATATATCCCCAAACCACCGAAGGCATCCATGAAAACACTTTTCCACCGCCGCAACCTTCTGTACCCGTGAGATCCCATATAGGGGCCTTTTCCGGCATCCTGCCGGAGGGGGATTCGATCACCGAGGGCTTCTACATCAACTCTATTGCCCTTCTGATGAAACGTGAGTAGTTTACCTCAGACGTACGGGTCCATAGCTAGTAACTAGATGGCTTCTTATCTCTCTTTGATACTCAATACCATGTTCTCGTTGATGTTCTTGGATATCTATCCAATGTAATCTTCTTTTGCGGTGTGTTTGTCGAGATCTGCTAAATTGTGGATTTATGAGCAGCTTATCTATGAATATTATTTGAATCTTCTGTGAATTCTTATATGCATGATTTGATATCTTTATAATTCTCTTAAAACTATCAGTTTAGTTTGACCAACTAGATTGGTTTTTCTTGCAATGGGAGAAGTGCTTAGCTTTGGGTTCAATCTTGTGGTGTCCTTTCCCGGTGACAGTAGGGGCAGCAAGGCACGTATTGTATTATTGCCATCAAGGATAAAAAGATGGGGTTTACATCATATTGCTTGAGTTTATTCATCTACATCATGTCATCTTACTTAATGTGTTACTCTGTTCTTCATGAACTTAATACTCTAGATGCAGGCAGGAGTCGGTCGATGTGTGGAGTAATAGTAGTAGATGCAGGCAGGAGTCAGTCTACTTGACACGGACGTGATGCCTATATTTCATAATCATTTCCTTAGATATTGTCATAACTTTGCGCTTTTCTATCAATTGCTCGACAGTAATTTGTTCACCCACCATATTATTTGCTATCTTGAGAGAAGCCACTAGTGAAACCTATTGCCCCCGGGTCTATTTTCCATCATATTAGTTTCTGATCTACTATTTTGCAATCTTTTACTTTCATATCTATAAACCAAAAAAAGGAAAATATTTTACCTGTTATTTATCTATCTCTATTAGATCTCACTTTTGCAAGTGACCGTGAAGGGATTGACAACCCCTTTATCGTGCTGGGTGCAAGTTGTTTGATTGTGTGTGCAGGTATTGGTGATTTGTGCGTTGTTTCCTAATGGATTGATACCTTGGTTCTCTAACTGAGGGAAATACTTATCTCTACTTTGCTGCATCACCCTTTCCTCTTCAAGGGGAAAACCAACGCAAGATCAAGAAATAGCAAGCGGTCTGGACGTACTTTTTTTTGGTAAATGCATACAAACGTGGGTGGGGCGGGGGGGGGGGCTTTGCGGGAGTTCGGACAACAGCCATGTAGGCCTCTGACACCCCCGGCCCACCAAAAAACCCTTTCGGACCCCTCTATTCCATCCTTGCCGTTTTCTCTCCTTCCTTCCTTCTCTCCCGCCTTCGTTGCTGCTCTCCACCACACCGATCGCCATGCCACATCCCTGCCGGAACTCTACGTCTCCGTCACCTCCTGTGTTCCAGCCAGGCTCCACCCCACTTCGCCTCTATTGCCGTTCAACCCCTCTCATTCGACTGCCCCGCCAGGTACCATCTGCTAGTGTTATACTCATGATGCGCGACAATTGTTTGATGAATTGTAAGAGCTAAAAAACTTGCCCCTTCCTCTTTCAAGTGGATTCCGATTTGGAATACATATATGAGCACTAGTTGAGTCGTCCGACGAGGAGGACTACACGAGTGAGACGGCGATGATGCATGCGATCCTTGAAGATGTGGAGCGCGCAGAGGAGCATGTTCTCAATTTCAAGGGATCAATCAAGGGTCATCGAGTGCTCAACCGCAATAGGGTGCACAACATTTGACACTAATGGCCAACTACTTTGCCCCTGATGCACTCTTCGCTGACCATTTTCGCTGGTGTTTTTGGATGCGCAAGACTGTCTTTGATGGTTTGTACCATGGCGTACGGTCATATGATGACTACTCATCTTGAAGGAGGTTGTGGGAACAACTGGGTTATCTAGTTACCAGAAGTTCACGGACGCACTCCGGATGCTTGCATATGGCACGATTGCTGATTCGTGGGACGAGTACCTACACATGTCTGAGAGCACATGCGGAGATGACATGGTTAGGTTTGCAACTTCCATGGTGGAGGTGTTTGGACCTCAGTACTGAGAGAACAAATAGTGACAGACACCAAGAGGCTCTTAGCAATCTCAGAAGTAAGAGGGTGGCCAGGTTTGCTCGAATGTCTTGACTGCATGCATTGAAAATGAAAGAACTGCGCGAAGGCTTTACAAGGGCGATATCAAGGTCATGTTAAGAAGTCCACCATCATTCTTGAAGCAGTTGCATCACATAATCTTTGGATTTGGCACACTTTCTTTGGCATGCCCAGGTCTCATAGTGACATCAATGTGCTGTAGTGATCGCCATTGTTTTCGAGGCCGACTGAAGGAAAAGCTCTTCCTTGCCACTATACTGTTAACGGGCATGAGTACAACATGGACTACTATTTGGTTGACGATGTCTATCCTTCGTGGGCTACCTTTGTCAGCACAATCTCTAACCTAGTTGGCCAGAAAAATTCTCACTTTTCCCAAAGACTAGAAGCAATTAGAAAGGATGTCGAGAGGGCTTTCGGAATTTTGCGGGCATGTATTGCAGTCGTTTGTGGACCTGCTAAACAATGGGATCCGAAGACCTTGTGGGAGGTGATGACATGGTGTCTGATCATGCACAACATGGTCATCGAGGATGATGGTGAGGATGCTGCCGCGACTCTAGAATTTGAGCACATGAGTGATCCTATCGAACTTCTAGACCAGAATCCAGCCACATTTGAAGAGTTTATTCAAATGCATCAACAAATTTGGCATTGACCAACTCACGAGCAGCTAAAGTAAAATCCGATTGAGCATCTGTGGGTGGCTAAAGGAGACAACAATGTTGGAATGTAATGTTTGAACTTTAAAAAAATTGAACTACTGTTGCATGCGGCTATTTGAACGTTTTTACTCTATGTATGCGGCTATTTGAACATGTGTACTCTATGTATGCAGTTATTTGAACGTGATTTTTAAAGAAAATTAGGGAGGCAGGAGGCCGGATGTACACGTGCAGTGTTGGATTTCGGCCTCCTGTATCCATGTCTACGGACTGGTCTTTCCTGTCCACGGACGGATGAGGAAGAAAATTTGTGGGTCCATTGGTGATGCCCTAACCTCGCATGGTTTCGTCCAATCACACTACTGCTATGCTAACATAACCTTAGGGCAATTGACCAAGGAGTGAGTCGAGTATTCACCAAGAGAACTTAGGGAAGCATGTGATTGGTCTGATTTGTGCTGAGACGATGGCAGGAGTAGTCCCCGGACCTAGTGCAGGAAAATGCGCAGTTGAAAGTGCATCTAATCCCTGGGTGGTTTTGGTAATTCTGAACAACATATAGCTCATTGAACTAATGCTATTTCAAGATAATCATTTCAGAAAGTTCAATGTTTGGCATGGCATGGACTAGAGATGTGGATGCCTCAAAATGCAAAGGAAATATATTGGCAACAAGCTCAAGACTCTACATTTTCATTTTAGTGATCCAAGATCACATTGAGTCCATATGAAAGCCAATACTATTAAAAGGGGATGAGGTTTTGCTTAATGGGTTACTTGCTCAAAATGCTTTGTGATATGCCCCAAAACCCTCAAACCACTTTCTCACATCCACATATGTCCTAAACCTAAATGTCAAACTCGGCCCCACCGATTTGATCTATCCGACGCCACCGAGTTTCACTTGACATAGCCACTGCCACAAACCCTATAGTTACTTTGGTCTCACCGAGATGGGATTGCAAACTCTATGTTTCCTTTTTGTAACTTTTCGGTCTCACCTTAAGAGCAAATCGGTCCCACCGAGTCTGCATTGCAAACTCCCTGTTTCCTTTTTGTAACACTTCGGTCCCACCGAAGTGAGCGAATCGATCGCACTGAGTTTGCCTAACTAACCCTCTGTGTACCTATTGCTGAAATGGGTCCCATCGAGTTTATGCGATCGGTCACACCGAGATTACGTTATGCCCTAACCCTAGCATATCGGTACGACCGAGATGACTATATCGGTTCCACCGAGAATCCTAACGTTCACATTTTGAACTAAATCGGTCTGACCGAGTTTGCTGATTCGGTCCCACCGAGTTTGGGAATCTATGTTTAACGGTTAGATTTTGTGTGGAGGCTATATATACCCCTCCACACACTCTTCATTCATGGAGAGAGCCATCAAAACAAACTTACACTTTCACTACTAATTTTCTGAGAGAGAACCACCTACTCATGTGTTAAGGCCAAGATATTTCAATCCTACCATATGAATCTTGATCTCTAGCCTTCCCCAAGTTGCTTTCCACTCAAATCATCTTTCCATCATAGCCAAATCTATGAGAGAGAGTTGAGTGTTGGGGAGACTATCATTTGAAGCACAAGAGCAAGGAGTTCATCAACAACACACCATTTATTACCTTTTCAAGAGTGGTGTCTCCTAGATTGGTTAGGTGTCACTTGGGAACCTCCATCAAGATTGTGGAGTTGAACCAAGGAGTTTGTAAGGGCAAGGAGATCGCCTACTTCGTGAAGATCTACCCTAGTGAGGCAAGTCCTTCGTGGGCGATGGCCATGATGGGATAGACAAGGTTGCTTCTTCGTGGACCCTCTGTGGGTGGAGCCCTCCATGGACTCGTGCAGCTATTACCCTCTGTGGGTTGAAGTCTCCATGAATGTGGATGTATGATAGCAACACCTATCGGAACCACGCCAAAAACATCAATGTATCCAATTGCATTTGCACACTCCAATCCCATCCCTTTACTTTCTTGCAAGTTGCATGCTTTACTTTCCGCTGCTCATATACTCTTTGCATGCTTGCTTGAATTGTATTGTGATTGCTTTACTTGTGCTAAGTTGCTAAAATCTTCCAAGAACTAAAATTGGGAAAAGGTTAAGTTTTTATTTGGTCAAGTAGTCTAATCACGCCCCTAGACATACTTTCGATCCTACAAGTGGTATCAGAGCTTTGGTCTCCATTTGCCTTGATTTCCATAGCTTTGGTGATCATAGCCTTGGTTTCACAACCTAGGAGAGTATGGCGTCTAGCGAGGGAAATTACCACCATAGAGGTCCTTACTTTGACGGTACTAATTTTGCTAGTTGGAAACATAAGATGAAAATGCATATTCTTGGACATAACCGTGCCGTTTGGGCTATTGTGTGTATTGGCTTGCAAGGTGAATTCTTTGATGGGAGAGAACCAAATCGTTAAGCTACCGCGAAAGAATTGAAGATGCTACAATACAACGCTCAAGCTTGCGATATCGTCTTCAATGGATTGTGCCCCAAAGGATTCAACAAAATCAGTCGTCTTGAGATTGCAAAGGAAATTTGGGATACCTTAATTGATATGCATGAAGGTACCGACTCCGTCAAGGAATCCAAGTTGGATGTGCTTCAAAAGTCAACTTGATAAGTTCAAAATGAAGGATGGTGAAGGTGTCGCTGAAATGTACTCTAGGCTTGCTCTCATCACAAATGAGATTGTCGGCTTAGGAAGTGAAGAGCCGACAAATTCATCATCAAAAAGATCTTCAGAGCCTTGGATGGAAAATATGACATTGTGTGCACATTGATCCAAATGATGCCAAATTACAAAGATCTCAAGCCAACCGAAGTCATTGGAAGAATTGTTGCTCATGAGATGTCACTCAAGGACAAAGAAGAGCTTCACAACAAGTCTAGTGGTGCTTACAAAGCCTCATGTGATGCTCCTACATCATCAAGTGAGAAACAAGCCTTCAATGAAGAACTGAGCTTAATGGTGAAGAACTTCAACAAATTCTACAAGAGTAGAAGCAGGGAAAGAAGTTCCAAGTCAAGGTCCTACAATGACAAAAGATCTTCTAGTCGTGAGCGAAACTGCTACAATTGTGGAAGACCCGGACTACTCCAATGAGTGTACGACTCCCTATAAAAGAAGAGAAGACTCGCCTAAAAGAAGAAGCAAAAGGGAAGAATCACCTCCAAGAGAGAGAAGGAGTAGAGACAATCGTTATGAACGAAGAACCTCTTGAAGAATCAAGGATTCGGAAAGGAAGGACAAGTCATCAAAGAGCTACACAAAACGAAGACATCAAGCTCATGTTGGTGAATGGGTATCTGGCTCTGACTCTGACCATCACTCCGAGAGAAGTTATCACTCCGACTCCGAATATACTCAAGATGAAGGTTGGCGTGGTGGGCGCACGGCAGATGCCAAGGGATGGCTAAAGAGAGGAGGAGGCTCGAGGGCACTGGTGGGCTCTAGAGGCGAGGTTGGCATGCGCGGGCGCGGGACGCCGGACATACCCAGGTTCGGGGCTCTCCGGAGAGATAACACCCCTAGTCCTGCCGAGTTTGGTTGGATGATTCATAGTACAATGTTGCTCCTGGAGCTGTATGGAGGAGGAAGGAAGTTGGCCAAGGCTTGGCCTGCTCCTTCTCTCCGGTACCGCTGTTGGGTGGCCAGTCTTATGCTTCTGTTTCTTGCTTTTCGTCTTTGTGTGTCATATGCGTGTCCCTGTGGGCGTGGGTTCCTGGGGGGGTTTATAGATCAACCCACCTAGGGTTACAATGGTAATACGCCGAGTCGGTGGGTCCGTATTGTCGGTGTCCGGGACACCGAGCTGGGTCCCGCTTGTGGGCTTGTGGTTCGTCGGGTTCTGCTAGGCGCGGGCCCCGCATGCCTTGGGGGACTGTGCGCCGTCTTGTCGATCGTTAGGGCGTGGCTGAGTCGAGTCGTGTACAGTGCTCTCCGTCAGGCCGCCGCTTGCTGTCGTCAGCGGTGAGGGTGGGAGCACTGTTGCCATGCTAGCCTTGGTCAGCGGGTAGGTGAGGGGCACTGTTGCCACGCTCGGGCTGACCATAGGCATGGGTGGAAACACTGTTGTCTTGGTCATCGGTGGTTTAGGTCTCGTCCCATCGTACGGCCTGGATGGGACGGGAGCTGACCCATGGCTGGGTTGCCGTGGACGCCACGGGTGGGGCTGGCTTGCTGGGGAAACCTTGGTTACGCCGGGTTGAGTTGTCTTGTGCCAGTCGCTGCGGCCGGGTTGACGTACCTTGCCATGTCGGAGAGTTTGGCCGGGTCGCAGGCCCTGCCGGGTCGAGCGACCCGGCCAAGTGCGTGCCGGCTTGTGGGGCGATGCGGGCCCCACTATTTTTGAAAAGTATCCGGGTTCCGTTGCCTGCCCGGGGTTCATCCCCCCGACAAAGGTGTTGCCAGTCTATAGCACTTGTGTCAACCAACTCCTACGACATATTTGAATCACCAAACGAAGGAATTGGGAGATGCTTCATGTCTAAAGGCCCCAAGGTAACACACCCCGAGTATGTTGATTTCAATAGTGATGAAGATGACTTGCTAGGTGATGATGATTTACTTGTTGACAACTCAAGTGATGAATACTATGATGAAACATCAATTAATCATGCTAATCAAGATAAAACGAATGAAAATGATAAGGAGGAGATTGAGCATCTAACTAAAGAACTAAATACTCTTAAGTTAGCTCATGAAACTACTTTAGAAGATCATCGAGAACTTTTAAAAACTCATGAGAAGTTACGCTTCGAAATGCTCAATCTTGAGCAAGAGCATGTGATCTTAAAGGCCATCAATGATGATCTTCGGAAGAAAAGTTCTTCTTACATTGCCAAGCATTTACTCTTGTCTACTTACATGCCACAAGTAAAATCTAGCAACAAGAACAAGAAAGATTCTTCTTCTAGTAGTAACAATAATCATGCTAAAACCAATATTGTTACTTCTGGTAGTTCTCTTGATTCCACTAATGATTCTCTTAGCCAAGTTACACTTCAGCAAGAAAATAGCTTATTGAAGGGAATTATAGAGAAAGGTGTTTACAAAAGCCTTGCCGGAAGTAAAGAATTTGAGGAAATTTTACGCAAGCAATGAAGGCACCGGAAGAATCAAGGTGTTGGTTTTGAATGAAAGTTCAATGCCAATGGAGTTGAGTGGGAAGAAGATCAATACCCCAAGATGAAGTTTGTTCCTCAACAAGAGAAGTATGACCCTACTTCCTTCAAGGGGACACAAGCTCAAGATGATCTTCCACCACAAGACCACTAATACGTCTCCAACGTATCTATAATTTTTGATTGTTCCATGCTATTATATTACCCCTTTTGGATGTTTATGGGCTTTATTTTACACATTTATATCATTTTTGGGACTAACCTACTAATCGGAGGCCCAGCCCGTGTTGCTGTTTTTTTTCCTATTTCAGTATTTCGAAGAAAAGGAATATCAAACGGAGTCCAAACGGAATGAAACCTTCGGGAGAGTGATTTTTGGAACGAACGTGATCTAGAGGAGGAGTGCAAGCCAAGAAGCAGCCAAGGCGGCCACGAGATAGGAGGGTGCGCCCCCTTGTCTCGTGGGCCCCTCAGGCGGCCACCGACGTACTTCTTCCTCCTATATATACCTACGTACCCCGAAAACATCCAGGAGCACCACGAAACACAATTTCCACCGCCGTAACCTTCTATATCCGCGAGATCCCATCTTGGAGCCTTCGCCGGCACTCTGCTGGAGGGGGAATCCACAATGGAGGGCCTCTACATCAACATCCTTGCCCCTCTGATGAGTTGTGAGTAGTTTACCACAGACCTACGGGTTCATAGTTATTAGCTAGATGGCTTCTTCTCTCTTTTTGGATCTCAATACAATGTTCTTCCCCTCTCTTGTGGAGATCTATTTGATGTAATCTCTTTTTGCGGTTTGTTTGTCGAGATCCGATGAATTGTGGGTTTATGATCAAGTTTATCTATGAATAATATTTGAACTTCTCTGAATTATTTTATGTATGATTGAGTTATCTTTGCAAGTCTCTTCGAATTATCGGTTTGGTTTGGCCTACTAGATTGATCTTTCTTGCCATGGGAGAAGTGCTTAGCTTTGGGTTTAATCTTGCGGTGTTCTTACCCAGTGACAGAAAGGGTTGCAAGACACGTATTGTATTGTTGCCATCGAGGATAACAAGATGGGGTTTATATCATATTGCATGAGTTTATCCCTCTACATCATGTCATCTTGCTTAATGCGTTACTCTGTTCTTTGTGAACTTAATACTCTAGATGCAGGCACGAGTCGGTCGATGTGTGGAGTAATAGTAGTAGATGCAGGCAGGGGTCGGTCTACTTGTTATGGATGTGATGCCTATATACATGATCATGCCTAGATAATCTCATAATTATTCGATTTTCTATCAATTGCTCGACAGTAATTTGTTCACCCACCGTAATACTTATGCTATCTCGAGAGAAGCCTTTAGTGAAACCTATGGCTCCCGGGTCTATCTCTTATCATATTTGCTTCCAATCTACTTTTATTTGCATCTTTACTTTTTGCATCTATATTATAAAATACCAAAAATATATTTATCTTATCATACTATCTCTATCAGATCTCACTTTCGCAAGTGGCTGTGAAGGGATTGACAACCCCTTTATTGCGTTGGTTGCGAGTTCTCGGTTTGTTTGTGTATGTGCGTGGGACTTTTGAGGAGCCTCCTACTGGATTGATTCCTTGGTTCTCAAAAACTGAGGGAAATACTTACGCTACACTTGCTGCATCACCATCTCCTCTTCGAGGAAAACCAACGCAAGCTCAAGACGTAGCAAGAAGGATTTCTGGCACTATTGCCGGGGAGGTCTTCGCTCAAGTCAAGACATACCAAGTACCCATCACAAACTCATCTCCCTCGCATTTACATTATTTGCCATTTGCCTCTCGTTTTCCTCTCCCCCACTTCACCCTTTCACCCAATCTCCTCCTCTCTTTTTTGCTTGGCTTTTTCCATTGCCCGTGTGTTTGCTCGTTTGCGTCGTCGTTATGGCTAGTTCCTTATCCGCTCCTATGTCTCCCAAGTTTGAAGTTCTTCACCTCAAGCAAAGTCAAGGAGAAAATTTAAAAGATGCTTGGTATAGGATGATGGAATCTTATCACAAGTGCACCCTAGAGGTGAATTTTAGAATTCTTCTTCGCAATTTTTATGTTGGGCTAAATGTGACGCATAGACAACTCTTGGATTGCATTGCCAAGGGAAATTTTATTGAAATTGATCCTTGTATTTCTCATGAAATTATAGAGGGAATAGTGGGAACACTACCTCAAAAGGGAGGATCTCATCCTACCCAAGAAGAAACACAAGTGTTTGGAAAGATTTGCGAAGTTACAATTTTTTTGCAAAAATCTCTTGAGCCCCTTAAAAGTGTTAGCGGAAATCTTCACCGCATGAATATGTTGATCACTCTTTGCAATAAGCGGTTGGATTATTTAGATCTAAAAATTTCCTAAAATGAAGGGAAACATAAAGAACCTCCCGGATTCGAGCATGACTCTGCTAGAAAACTGAAAATTAAAGATGGCACTACTTAGATCTATCTTCGCTTTTATGCCTAGCTAGGGGCGTTAAACGATAGCGCTAGTTGGGAGGCAACCCAATTTTTTCTTTGTGTTTTTTGTTTTTGTTCCTGTTTATTAATAAATCTTGCATCTACTCTCTGTTTAGATGTGTTTTTATCTTTTAATTAGTGTTTGTGCCAAGTAGAACCTATAGGATAAACTATGATGATAGTTGATTTGATTCTGCTGAAAAACAGAAACTTTGCGCTCACGAGAAAAAATTCAATAAATCGCATAAAAGTGATTTGGCATTGATTCCTTTTGCTGATGATCAATAAACAAATTTTCCAGTACTTCCTATTTTCATAGGATTTTTAGAGTTTCATAAGTTTGCGTTAGTTACAGATTGCTACAGACTGTTCTGTTTTTGACAGATTCTGTTTTTCGTGTGTTGTTTGCTTATTTTGATGCTTCTATGGCTAGTAAAATAGTTTATGAACCATAGAGAAGTTGGAATACAGTAGGTTTAACACCAAAATAAATAGAGAATGAGTTCATTGCAGTACCTTATGTGGTGTTTTTGTTTTCTTTCACTAAGGGAGCTTATAAGATTTCCTCTTGAGTTTTGTGTTGTGAAGTTTTCAAGTTTTGGGTAAAGCTTTTATGGACTATGGAATAAAGAGTGGTAAGAGTCTAAGCTTGGGGATGCCCAAGGCACCCCAAGATATTCAAGGATGGCCAAAAGCCTAAGCTTGGGGATGCCCCGGGAAGGCATCCCCTCTTTCGTCTTCGTTCATCGGTAACTTTACTTGGAGCTATATTTTTATTCGCCACATGATATGTGTTTTGCTTGGAGCGTCGTGTATTATATTAGTCTTTGATTTTTAGTTTACCACAGTCACCCTTGATGTACACACCTTTTGGGAGAAGCCTATTTGATTAGAATTTTGCAAGAATACTCTATGTGTTTCACTTATATCTTTTGAGATTGATAGTTTTTGCTCTAGTGCTTCACTTATATCTTTTAGAGCACGGTGGTGTCTTAATTTTGAAGAAATTGATAGTCTCTCATGCTTCACTTATATTATTTTGAGAGTCTTTTAGAACAGCATGGTATTTGCTATGGTTACGAAATTGGTCCTAGAATGATGAGCATCCAAGTTGGGTATAATAAAAATTATCATAGGAAGTGAATTGGATGCTATGATCTATTTGATCCTTGATAATTGTTTTGAGATATGGAGGTAGTGATATTAAAGTCATGCTAGCTGGGTGATTATGAAATTAAAGAATGCTTGTGTTGAAGTTAGCAAGTCCCGTTGAGGGAGTCCTGGATAAGGGGGTATCCAGACAGTCGGACTATATTCATCGTCCGGACTATAGAAGCGTCAAGATACAAGACTCAAGATTTTGGCTCGTGTCCACATGGGACTCTCCTTTGCGTGGAAGACAAGCTTGGCGATCCGGATATTATGTTTCCTTCCTTGTAACCGACTCCATGTAAACCCTAGCTCTCTGGTGTCTATATAAACCGGAGAGGATGGTCCTTAGAAGGCTGATCACATTTACAATCATACCATCATAGGCTAGCTCTTAGGGTTTAGCCTCTACGATCTCGTGGTAGATCTACTCTTGTATTCCACATATCTTCAATATTAATCAAGCAGGAAGTAGGGTTTTACCTCCATTGAGAGGGCCCGAACCTGGGTAAACATTGTGTCCCTTCCTTCCTGTTACCATCAACCTAAGACGCACAGATCGGGACCCCCTACCCGAGATCCGCCGGTTTTGACACCGACATTGGTGCTTTCATTGAGAGTTCCTCTGTGTCGCTGCTGCAAAGGCTCGATGGCTCGTCTCGTTGTCAAGGACGACATCACCTGTGGGGGAGCACTGGCTGTAGGCCAGACTCTCTGGCTTGGCGGCTTCGTTATGACCGCCCCATCGGCCATCGCACCGACGATGGCCTCTCGGGTCATCAAGCATAACCTTCGCATTGATTCGGAGCTTGCCGAACAGATGGATCCGACGGAGCTTTCCTTCCTCAACGAGCTCTCGGATTGCATTGCTGCTTTGGGTGTCGCTACGAACTACGACCGGATTGGGCTTAAACCCGACCAGAGGGACATTAGATCCCCGCCGGCCACCCATGAGATAGCGGTAGTGGAGGAACCACACGGGGGTTGCTCCTCAACTTTGAGGACGAATCATGTCCGTATCGCCGAACTCAGTGAGCCGAGCACCCACCCAAAGGAATGTGTGACCCAGGTCCCGGACTTAGAATTGGGCGTTGGGCCAAAGGGATTAGGTAATACTCCAGATCCCGAACTGTCAAGCTCGGCACTTCCCGTGCCCCCGGGCGTCAGATCGGATCAAAATCCTGATTCAGCCAACGACGCCTGCTCGGACTTGACCCGTCTCTCCCGTATCCGGCAGGAACCCCAGGAGACGGTACATCGTTACTGGGCCAGATTCCTCCTTGCTCTTAATAAGGTCAAGGACTGCCACAGGGAGGACGTAGTCTCTCTTTTCTGCAGGAACTGCACGAACAAAGGACTCCTTAATGCTATAAGTCGCCGTGACATAGTGCACTTTACAGACTTAGCAACCATAGTACAAAAGTACTGTGTGATGGAAAGTGCCTAGAAAACCCAAACAGGATTTTGGGATAGTACGGCCCTCACCGGAACCTTTCTGAACTAAACGGCCGAACTTTCGTAAGTCGACCAACTCAATTCACAAGAAACCAAAACCCGCCCCAGGGCGTGGAACCGTATTGGAGGAATGGCTCAACGGGTCGTGTAAGCTTCACAGCACGCCGGATGCAACGCCGACCCATAGCCTTAGAGCATGTTGGATACTTCGGCAGGTAGCTAAGAGCGGCGAGGATCTCCTTGAGAGCCATAAAGCAGAACACATCCCGTCAAGGAACACAATACGGTGTTGACGGTCTTCGAGACCTTTGCCTCAAACAATAGGCGCAAGCGAGCGCATCGAAGCTCCGCTGAAATTTGCCATGTGGCAAAGGTAAATCCGTGGAACGACACTGCTATAACCTTCAATGCCAGTGACGAACCCCAATTACAGTCCGTCCGGGTTCCGGGCGCTCTAGTCCTCAGCCCAATAGTCGATGGCTTTCGGCTCACTAAAGTACTCATGGACGGCGGAAGCGGATTAAACCTAATCTATGAAGAAACACTCAAGAAGATGGAGATTGACAAAAGCTACATTGAACAAAGCGGCACGGCCTTCAGGGGAATAATGCCTAGTCGGGAGGCACGGTATGCGGGAAAAATCACACTCGATGTGGTATTCGGTACCCCAGAGAATTACAGGTCCAAAGAAATCACCTTCCAAGTGGCTCCTTTCAACAGCGGATACCACGCCCTTCTAGGGCGGGACGGGTTTGCGAGCTTTCAAGCCATACCCCATTATGGGTATGTGAAGCTTAAAATGCCCGGACCCAATGGAATCATCACTCTAGCTAGTGATCCGGATGTCGCACTCCGCGCCGAAAACAAAACCGCAGCGCTGGCCTTGGAAGCATTATCCGTAGCCCTAGCGGCAGAAGAATTAACCATGCTACGCGCCACCGTGGACAGGGACGATGTGATACTCGACAAGCGACCCAAGTCCACCTCATTCAAACCCGCAGACGAGATAGTCAAATTCCAAGTCCACCCAACGGACCCCACGAAGACAGCTTCCATCGGGACACAGTTGAACCTCGCTATGGACGCCGCGCTGCGCGACTTCTTGCGCGAGAATTGGGATATCTTCGCCTGGCATCCATCGGACATGCCGGGCATCCCACGTGGATTGGCCGAACACAGCCTCAACATACTGAAGGGATACAAACCTGTTAAACAGGCCTTAAGGCAATTTTCAGAGCCCAAACGACAAGCCATGGGGGAGGAGCTAGCCAAGCTACTTGAGGCCGGATTCATCAGAGATATCAAACATCCCGACTGGCTGGCGAACCAGGTAATGGTACCAAAGAAGGACAAATCCTGGCGCCTGTGCGTCGACTTCAAAGACCTTAACAAGGCTTGCCCCATGGATCCCTTTCCCCTCCCTCGCATTGATCAAATCATCGATGCCATAGCCGAACACGACTCGCTGTGTTTCCTCGACGTATACTCTGGTACCATCAAATAAAGATGGCAGAGTCCGACCAAGCTGCAATAGCTTTCATAACGCCATATGGCCCTTTCTGCTTCAACACTATGCCTTTCGGGCTTAAGAATGCCGGAGCAACATATCAACGAATGATTCAAACATGCATGGAAAAGCAAATCGGCAAAACAGTGGAGGCATACATGGACGACGTAGTCATAAAAACAAGACACATCAAAACCCTAATTGATGACTTGACGCTTACGCTCGACAACTTACGAACATATGACATCAAGCTGAATCCGGAGAAATGCGTTTTCGGCGTCCCCTCTGGAAAACTGCTGGGCTTCATCATTTCCAATAGAGGAATTGAAGCTAATCCGGAAAAAATCCGAGCTTTGTCACAGTTGACTATACCAACAGACCTCAAACACATCCAGAAACTAACTGGATGTGTGGCTGCTTTAAGCCGCTTTATCTCCAGATTAGGAGAAAAGGCATTGCCTCTTTATTGCCTCCTTCGGCGCACCAAACACTTTGTGTGGACGGACGCAGCCGCGGCCGGACTAGATGAAATAAAGACCTTATTGGCCAGTAATCCAGTCCTAACAGCACCAACTATCGGCGAACCCATGTTGCTGTACATAGCTGCAACACATCAAGTTGTAAGCGCAGTACTCGTCGTCGAACGAGAAGTTGACGGATACAAATTCCCGCTACAGAAGCCGGTTTATTACGTATCCACAGTCCTCACCCCATGCAAAGCCCGATACCCACACTATCAAAAAATAGCATACGCAGTCTTCATGTCATCCCGGAAGCTACGACACTACTTTCAAGAGTGTCGGTGGCCTCCGAAGTACCGCTAAACGACATAATAAATAACCGCGATGCCACAGGCCGGATTGCCAAATGGGCCATCGAGCTCCTTCCGTTCGACATAACATACAAGCCTCGGCGGGCTATCAAGTCGCAAGTATTAGCTGACTTTGTCGCCAAATGGACGGAAGCCGAACTCCCTAAAGAGTACGGCGTGTACTCTAACTGGATCATGCACTTTGACGGCTCTAAAATGCTAGCCGGATTGGGAGCAGGCGTCGTCCTGACCTCTCCCACCGGAGACACGGTCCAATACGTCCTCCAAATATTATACACAGACTCCAACAATGCAACCGAATACGAGGCTCTTTTGCATGGTCTTTGGATGGCAGTCTCTATGGGCATTCAATGCCTAGAAGTGCGCGGAGACTCAAACCTCGCAATATCACAAATAAATGGAGACTTTGATGCCAAGGATCCGAAAATGGTGGCCTATCACAGTGTCATCCTTAAAATGTTAGCTCGGTTCGAGGGGCTCGAATTCCACCATGTGGCTCGAGAAAACAATCAAGCGGCAGACGTCCTTGCCCGCATCGGTGCTAAACACGACCCCTTCCCACCAAACATATTCCTGAAAGACTATTCAAGTCATCCGTGGTATGGGAAGGGGAATCCGGCAATACCAGCACGGATCCGAATACATCCCCAGATTCCGAACTATCAGACATAGTCGGAGGTTCTACCACCAAAATAACATCGTCAGCCCACGAAATAATGGATGTCATTGCCCCGTGGACTGAGCCTTTCTTGGCCTACCTAAATAGGCAGGAGCTCCCTGAAGACCAAAACAAAGCACGCTGCATTCTCCGGCGTTCTAAAGCTTGCAAAGTCCATGAAGGAGAGCTCTATAAGAGAAGTGCTACCGGAGTGCTCCAAAGGTGCATTTCCGAAGAGGAAGGGCGGCAGCTCTTGGCTGAGATCCGTGCCGGACTGGGCGGGTACCACGCTGCAGCTCGAGCACTAGTCAGCAAGGCCTTCCATACAGGTTTCTATTGGCCGATGACCCAAGCAGACGCACAGGACCTTGTCCAACACTGCGTCGGTTGCCAACTCTTCCCCAATCAGAGTCATATGCCCCCTACCACTCTCCAAACAATCCCCATAACTTGGCCCTTCGCGGTCTGGGGGCTGGATATGGTCGGACCCCTTAAAGGGGGAAGCCATAAGAAAAAAATACTTATTTGTCATGGTTGACAAGTTCACCAAATGGATAGAAGCCAAACCAGTGAAAACGGCCGAATCCGGACCAGTCATAGACTTTATATCCGGGGTCGTACACCGATACGGTGTCCCCCACAGCATCATCACCGATAATGGCTCAAATTTTACAGCCGATGAAGTGAAAGCTTGGTGCAGCAAAATGGGCATTAAGCTCGACTATGCTTCCGTTTACCACCCTCAAACAAATGGTCAGGTCGAAAGGGCAAATGGTCTCATCATGAGCGGCATCAAACCCAGACTAGTGCGATCCTTGACAGAGTCGGATACTCATTGGGTCGAGGAGCTCGACTCCGTACTCTGGGGGCTGCGGACCACGCCGAATCACACCACCGGATACACACCATTTTTATGGTGTACGGCATGGAAGCAATACTACCATGCGACATAATACATGATTCGCCACGCGTACGCATGTACGAAGAGAAGGAAGCCAAGTTAGATCGGCAGGATAATTTGGATGCCCTGGAGGAGGAGCGTGATGTCGCTAAGGCCCGTTCCGCATTCTATCAGCAACAGGCTCGACGATACCAAAGCAGAGAAGTGCGGGCCAAAACTTATAATATTGGCGAACTCGTTCTATGCTTACCAGAGAAGAAGAAGGACAAGCTCAAACCCAAGTGGGAAGGCCCCTTCATCATCGACAAAGTTCTCACCGGAGGAGCGTACCGCCTATGTAATGCGTCCGATAATAGACTCGAGCCGAACCCATGGAACGCGGCCAGACTCCGGAGATTCTACGCCTAGCGCCGAACTTAGTGTTCGTCTCCTTAATCCTCCTTTTTCAATTATTCTCCCCCACCCCTTCTTTTTCCTTTCGCGATCCCTTCCCTTTCACACACAGTATTCAATACAGTGCGGATTCCCGGATTATTCCGGTCGCACTATGTGTGTAAACTTTACTTGGGGGCTTCCTATACGGAAGCTTAGTATAAATTACTTTCAGGGCTCTTCGCCCGTCACACATGCGTTTCTCTTTCCATGTGTGCCTTTTCTTCACCATTATATGCATCGATATGACTTAAGACGTGGCCAAGCTGGGTTGCCTAGCTCCTGTGTTTATGTCCTACGTTCCCGTTAATTCGGCTAGGGCATAAGGGGAGCACCTCTGTGATTGTTACTGCCGGTTGAGCCGGATGTGTACCTCAGACTGGGTGAAGCCGAAAGCTAGTTTCCTTAAGAGAATATTCGGTCGGTGAACAAAAGATGTATTCGTTTATTATAACATTAATCCCCAGAAGTTTTGTATCCTGCGCTTTGGTTCGCAGTCCGGACATGTGCCTTGACACATGCTTACCTAGGGAAAGGAACCCTTAACGGAACTATTCTCCCTAGAAGATGTTTCTTGCTAACCATGCAATATAACATAACTCGTTGGGTACTTGTCCGTTCAAGCACTTATGACCCCTACGCCTGGTCTCCACGCATACGCCGATTTTATATAACCGAGCGGTATTCGGACACACCCCGGACTTTAGGATCCGGGGGCTGAAGCGAAAAGGTCCGCCACGACAAATGATTTTAATCCGGCTAGGGGCTACTTATGTCCATCAAATTACACAGTCATTTGGACTGATTATATTCATCCTCTATACCATCCAACAGGCTATCTAACTTACAATCCTATTGAGAATACTTCGCGGCTAGCGCCACCTGGTCATATACCAGACTCGGGAATTTCTTGCCCATCTGGCCCGGCCGGTCCAACTTCGGCCATATGGTTCAGGTCCAGGTTGGTGTAGTGCGTCTTCACCAACGCCCATGCTTCTCTGGCACCTTGCTGGTAGGCTGATGTCTTCCACAAATGGAAGCGTTGCCGTGCTCCCTGAAGCATGTCCACAAGCCCCCCCCCCCCCATGCATTTTGGCAGGGAGCTTGATGGCCACAAAGACCATGCAATGCCCTGCATCACCTGCCAAGCTCGCTCATGCAGTTGTGAGAGGTCCTACAGTAAATCACCTGCAGAAGCAGACATCTCCTCCTCAGGGCAACCCGTCAGCATTCTTGCAAACATAACTTTTTCAATTTGCTTCCCTGCCAAACTATACTACAGTTTGTTTAGGTACTTACGATAAATGCCTCAGCGAAGCCTTCTGTTCTCCTTCACGGAGTCCGCCAGCTGTGCGCGGACATCATTCAATTCCACGTCCAGCCGAACATTGGCATCCTGGAGCATATTCTTATCATGCTTCACTTGCGTCAGAATGCACTCACCGGCCTTTAGTTGCCTGTGGAGATGCGACTCCTCATCCCCGCCGCCCTCCGGATTTACTCCGGAGTTGTCTACAGAACTTTCTGTTAAATTCGTCATCCTAGCCAGTTGCCAACTACATTTTCATAAAATTCGGATAAATATTACCACATGAGGCCTTCTGGGATTCCTCTAGCTTGGCAACAGTGGCCCTCAATTGATTCTTGCACTCCTCTAGCTCCCGAGATAATTGCTCATTCTTATCTACAAGAACCTGCACATGAATTGATACTTTAAACTGTTGCTTCAACTATTTCAAGTCTTAGGGGCTACTACTATTTATATGCTAATCAAGCTTTCTTACCCGTATATCTTTGGTATACTATACTGTCGCCCGAGCAAGTCCACTTTGAGTAGCTCGGATGTATGTGTCTCCCGAATTGAAGGCATTAAATGCCTCTTCAGAAAAGATGTTGTTGCGAAGCACGACCCATCGACGCCGATGATGCATGGCACTCTCTACCTCCGAATTTGTGGCAGAGAGCATGTCTGCGTCCTCTGTCGGAGGACTACGTGGTGTCGGCCCTACGTCCGCCTCCTCTCTGGGAGTTGGTCCTGGAGCCCGACTGGTGGAGGCGTGGTTGGCAGGATCTCCGGATACTGTCCGGATATTTCTCTTCCTGCCAAGATGTACAAAGGGCACTATTATACTTCAAACGACAACAAATTACACAACAAGTTGTTTTCTTACCTCTGTAGAGGCGTGTCATTTCTTGTCGCCTTCCTATTGAGCCTACCCAATCCGGACACCTGTGGCTGATGGGTCCCTAGGGGCTCGGCCTTGCACTCCGAACATCGCTTCTGTGAAAGCGCGACATGTCAGGAATAAGGTGTGACATTAGGAAAGAATCCTCTTTAGAGGATCGAGTTTTCGGCTTGGCTTACGCGCGACAAAGGTAACAGTGCGGGATAATCAGCTACGATAGCTACCGGGGCGCCATCGCGGCTCGCCCGATAAAATATCCCGTCGACAAGCTCCATGGCCGCATCTGGGTCTTCTTCAAGTCCCGGATCTAGGGCCCTTTCGGGGTCCTCTGGCTGTGGGGAAGGGCTGGAGATTCCCTCCACGTCCCTCCTCAGTTCCTGCTTAGAAAATGCAGGTAACTTTAGCAAAGTACGCCACAATAAGTGAAGCGATGAAATAAATGACGACTTACCCAGTTTTGGGGGTTGTACATGGAGAATTCGTCCTGCGGTTTGATATGAAGGAATTCTTCCTCTTCTCCTTTGTACAGGTCGGACAGTATCCTTGCCAGAGCGGCGGGGGAGTCCGGACCCTTAAGGCCACAGCGGGTGGCATCGTCTGTCCCGTTGTAGTGCCACATGGGATTGCTCCGGTATTGAAGCGGTTGCACTCCCCGCATTATGCATATTGCCATCACCTCGACTGTCGTCAGTCCGGATTTGGCCAGTAACTTTATCCTATTCATCAGGAAATGTACTTCCCTGGAATCCTCTTCTAGGGGGCCGCGGGGGCGCCAGCTTAGACGTGCCCTCGGCGGGGTGTTACTGAATTTGGGTAGTCCTGTACGGACTGGATCCGGAAGGGGAGCATCGTCGATGTAAAACCACTCTGAAGTCCAGTTATCTGGTGCCTTCTTGGGAGTACCGGATAGGTATCCGGTCTCAGCGATACGCCATACTTCGACCCCACCCACTTGACATAGGGATTCTCCCTGGTTGCGGGGGACAAGGCAGAACAGCTTCTTCCACAGTCTGAAATGAGCCTCGCAGCCTAGAAATAGCTCGCAAAGGGCGACGTACCCTGCTATACAGTAGGGAGGCTGGGGTAAAATTGTGCAACTGGAGGCCGTAGAACTCCAGAAGGCCACGAAGAAATGGGTGAATAGGAAACCCGATGCCCCTTAACACATGCGGAATTAAGCATACCCGCTTCTCTGGAGATGGATTGGGGGATCTCTCCGCTTGCTCTCCGCCATTATAGGTGGCCACTCCGGCTCGGACAGGGACCATGAACGCTGGCGGGAGGAGCCCTTGGGTTTGTAACTTTACCAGACGGCTATGGGAAACTAAACACTCTCCCCAGTCTCCCAGCTTGGGGCAAGGGGAGCGAGCAGAAGAGCTGCGACGACCAGCCATGTTGGGGTGGTTTTTTCTGGGTGCTCTGTTGGATGCTTGTTCAAGGAGGGAGAGTGAGGTTTGGATCTGAGAATCCCTGTCTCTTCAAATAGACGGTTAGCCCGAAGGATTGAGGGTGGCAAATGCAAAAATGCCTTGACTCCTCGCATTCGCTCAACACGTGGAAATGGTCATTATTGAAGCACTGAAGCCGAGGATTACAACATTGATGAAGATGCCGGACACTGTTCGTCATGATAGGAACATTGGAGTATTCGGAGGAGGAACCCGCCTTGCAATGCCGAAGACAAGACTGCGCGTCGGACTCATCATCATTGAAGCCTGGTTCAGGGGCTACTGAGGGAGTCCTGGATAACGGGGTATCTGGATAGCCAGACTATATTCATCGTCTGGACTATAGAAGCGTCAAGATACAAGACTCAAGATTTCGGCTCGTGTCCGGATGGGACTCTCCTTTGCGTGGAAGACAAGCTTGGTGATCCGGATATTATGTTTCCTTCCTTGTAACCGACTCCATGTAAACCCTAGCTCTCCGGTGTCTATATAAACCGGAGAGGATGGTCCTTAGAAGGCCGATCACATTTACAATCATACCATCATAGGCTAGCTCTTAGGGTTTAGCCTCTACGATCTCGTGGTAGATCTACTCTTGTATTCCACATATCTTCAATATTAATCAAGCAGGAAGTAGGGTTTTACCTCCATCGAGAGGGCCCGAACCTGGGTAAACATTGTGTCCCTTGCTTCCTGTTACCGTCAGCCTAAGACGCACAGATCGGGACCCCCTACCCGAGATCCGCCGGTTTTGACACCGACACCCGTAGCATGCACGTATGGTTAAAGTTGTGTAACAAATTTGAAACATGAAGTGTACCTGGCTTGTGCATCCTTATGAGTGGCGGTCGGGGATGAGCGATGGTCTTTTCCTACCAATCTATCCCCCTAGGAGCATGCGCGTAGTACTTGATTTTTGATGACTTCTAAATTTTTGCAATAAGTATATGAGTTCTTTTGACTAATGTTGAGTCCATGGATTATACGCACTTTTACCTTTCCGCCATTGCTAGCCTCTTCGGTACCGTGCATTGCCCTTTCTCACCTTGAGAGTTGGTGCAAACTTCGTCGGTGCATCCAAACCCCGTGATACGATACGCTCTATCACACATAAACCTGCTTATATCTTCCTCAAAACAGCCACCATACCTACCTATTATGGCATTTCCATAGCCATTCCGAGATATATTGCCATGCAACTTTCCACCGTTCTGTTTATCATCATCATGACATACGTTACTTTTGTCATATTGCCATTGCATGATCATGTAGTTAACATCGTATTTGTGGCAAAGCCACCATGCATTATTTTTCATACATGTCACTCTTGATTCATTGCACCATCCTGGTACACTGCTAGAGGCATTCATAGAGTCATATCTTGTTCTAGTTTCGAGCTGTAATTCATATGTTGTAATCAATGGAAGTGTGATGATCATCATTATTAGAGCATTGCCCAGAGAAAAAATAAGAAGAAAGGCCAAAAAAGGCCCAAAAAAGAGAAAAGAAAAAAAAGAAAAAAAAGAAGAAGAAAAAGGGGCAATGTTACTATCTCTTTTTCCACACTTGTGCTTCAAAGTAGCACCTTGTTCTTCATGTAGTGAGTCTCATATTTTGTGCTTCAAAGTAGCACCATGTTTTTCATTTAGTGAGTCTCATAGTTTGTCTTTTTCATAATAGTGGGAATTTTTCATTATAGAACTTGGCTTGTATATTCCTACGATGGGCTTCCTCAAATGCCTAGGTCTTCGTGAGCAAGCAAGTTGGATGCACACCCACTAGTTTTATTTTGTTGAGCATTCATTTATAGCTCTAGTGCATCCGTTGCATGCAAATCCCTACTCCTCATGTTGACATAACATGATGGGCATCTCCATAGCTCGTTGATTATCCTCGTCAATGTGAGACTTTCTCCTTTTTTGTCTTCTCCACACAATCCCCATCATCATAATCTATTCCACCCATAGTGCTATATCCACGGCTCACGCTCATGTATTGCGTGAAGGTTGAAAAAGTTTGAGATTATTTAAGTATGAAACAATTGCTTGGCTTGTCATCGGGGGTATAGAAGTTGGAAACATCTTTGTGTGACGAAAATGAAGCATAGCCTAACTATATGATTTTGTAGGGATGGACTTTCTTTTGCCATGTTATTTTGAGAAGACATGATTACTTTGATTAGTGTGCTTGAAGTGTTACTATTTCTTTTGTCAATATGAACTTTTATTTTGAATCATTTGGATCTGAACATTCATGCCACAATAAAGAAAATTACATTGAGAATTATGCTAGGTAGCATTCCACATCAAAAATTTCTTTTTTGTCATTTACCTACTCGAGGACGAGCAGGAATTAAGCTTGGGGATGCTTGATACGTCTCCAACGTATCTATAATTTTTTATTGTTCCATGCTATTATATTACCCCTTTTGGATGTTTATGCGCTTTATTTTACACATTT
The DNA here is from genome assembly GCF_002162155.2 of Triticum dicoccoides. Lineage (NCBI taxonomy): Eukaryota > Viridiplantae > Streptophyta > Magnoliopsida > Poales > Poaceae > Triticum > Triticum dicoccoides. The sequence goes on along the minus strand of NC_041383.1, from coordinate 532,005,788 downwards.
ATATCATTTTTGGGACTAACCTACTAACCGGAAGCCCAGCCCGTATTGCAGTTTTTTGCCTATTTCAGTATTTCGAAGAAAAGGAATATCAAACGGAGTCCAAACGGAATGAAACCTTAGGGAGCATGATTTTTGGAACGAACGTGATCGAGAGGACTTGGAGTGCAAGCCAAGAAGCAGTCGAGGCGGCCACAAGA